>NW_010362557.1:212199-224065 GCF_000414095.1 Morus notabilis
GTCGTGTGGGGCTATAGGTTTTAGAATATTTATCTTTGTCTATAGTTTTTGCTATCTTGTTTTGGTTAAGCCTTTTGCCTTTCGGGGTTTTCATGACGAATAATGTACAGTTCTGTTCCCTTGTATTGTTTTGGAACATTGTTATTGAAATTTTCTGCAACTTATAAATCACATAATAGGAAATTTCTGATATTTTTCCTCATAGCATGATTACTTATAATTTTGCCGATGCCTTTTGCCCTGTATGTTCATTACTTGCGGAGATTTTAGATTATTCTTAGCAAGTCTTTATTGTCATTATCATCGTTATTTTTGGGATGGGATCCGTTTTTGTTTTTGCTTTGCTCGTTCTTGTTATTTGTTTTCTCGTCGCTTGAAAGTTATATGCCTATTGGTTAGTGTGTTCTGTGCTTAATCCTTTGCATAATTGAGGTTAAATTTAGTAAAAGTTATAAATTTTTGTTCATAGCTCTCTCTCTGTTTTTTTTTTTTAGTTGATACAGCCATTTCATACAAATAACTCTCTAATCCTAAGAATTCATGTGCACTTGAAACAATTATTGTTATTATTTATGTTAAACAGACCTGCTTTTAGCTCCGTTTTTGTCCGATTACAATGAATAGTACTTTATTGATGGTGCAACTGATTTAGCCAAAAAAAAAAAAAAAAAATTTAAGAGTACTTCAAAGTTCGAACTTTTACGTCTTCAGCTTGCCGAATGGAATTTAAGTTTTACAAAAGATAATTTGTCTGAAAAAGGTTCGAAAAGGATCCACAAAAGTGACATACAAACAAGAATAACAAAATAGAACAAATAAACCTCATGCAATTTTTATTAAACACAGGCATTTACCTCAATTAATAAAATAAAATAAAAAAGAAGAAGAAAAAAACCCATTCCTATTGGTGCTCTCGATGCCGAGCAAAACAACAGATTATTTCACATGAGGGTCCCCATGGATCTAAACGATAAGAGGGTCCTTGCATCGTTCGTACAACTTAAATTATATATTACAATGGCTTCTTTTTTTGTACATTTTCTTTGGCTGAAACCAAGAAAACAGGGAAAAAAAAGAAGCAACATTTTTTTTTTCTTCCACATCATTCTGCTCCTCAGCCTGACTTAATCAAAGCAACCACCCAACTGCAAAACCAACAGAAACCAATAATTTGCGTTAATAGGTTGCAAACAAACCAGTTTTCAGTTTTCTTTGCTTTTAGTTATTCTCTGTCAATCCCAAGAATCAATTGTTTATTTTGATGGGGAAAAAGTGGCCATGAAACTGGAGATTTTTCCAACCTAGTTGGAGGAACTATGTATCATTTTTCAGAACCAATCGTATGCGAATACTACGCAAAAAAAAACCCAGTTATATGGATGTCTCATGGCCATCTGAATTAACTTGTCTCTCAAAGCTCACCAGGATGACACATTTATCACAAGTTTTAAAGAAGAGTAAAATACGTTCTGGTTCTTACCAATACAGCCTCAATCTCTCTATCGGTGACGGGGGTACGTTTTGGCTGAAGAGAAGCTTTCCCTCCCACAGCAGTGTTTTGGGGTGGCAATGGAACATCAGACTTTGGAGTTGGCATCTTATAAGTGAATTTACTTGTTGCTCGTTGAGCTTCTGGAGTTGTACCTATCATTCAAATTCGCAATCCCTTTAAACGAAAATAATTTTTCTTTCTCATTGCCTCACTCTTGGTAATAATTTTCTCATAAGAAAAGACAATCTACTACTCATTATAACTAAGATAATTGTGTGGAGGAACACAACTTCTCAATGCCTTTCACTTAACAGTTTGCCTTTTATTATCTTTTTGTCAAGGATTAAATAAATTAATAAACCCACTAAATTTACTCTGGTAAGTGTTCCTCCATATCAAATTTTCATAACCAGATTTCACCCTTTCCTTTCTATAAACTTCCAACTGTACTAAACAGAGTCATAAAAATTAGCATCAAGATCAGCCGGAAAAGAACAAAACAACTTCTCCTCTAGTTATTTTTGGTAGTCATTAATGTCCAAGAGATATCAGAAAATTCCAAATTGATTAATCCCACGCGTGAGATTCCATTAAATTTAGATGAACATAGTTCTTTCAATTAGGATAAGAAAACCCAGGAACGCTTCTAAGAGTGAACGCCATAAAACTACAGAAAATTTATTGTCTGAATTCCACAAATCACATCAAAATGACCCAATTTTATATCTTTGCGAAATAACATATCTCAATTTCCAAAATGATTTTCATTTATCCCTTCTTAAGACGTGACATTCAAGAAAAAAGCCCAAAAACTATGAAATGATAAAAACAAACCAAGATCCAGCAACAACAGAGCTAGATGTCAAAAAAAAAAAGAGTATGCAAAGAGAGAGAGACCTGAAGATGAGGGCTTTGGGTGTCTCTGCGGGAATTTAATGCGAGGAATTCGCTTCAAAACTTGACCTTCTCCACCCATTTCCTCTCTCTCTTCTCTCTCTCTCTCTCTCTCTCTGGAAGGAAGAAGGAATGAAGCTTTTTCTCAAATCTCACTCGTTCTGGTTCTATTGTTGGGCCTTGGGCCCATCTTGCCAGTAAGGACTGTTTAGTAGCCCATTGATTTCCTTTTTCTTGTTGTCGCGTTCTTTATTTTTGTTGTTTCTCATTTGCTGTCATTTTTACGTTTCTGCAATATTATTGATTGTCGTCTGTTGACTCATTTGTTGTTTTTGTCGTTACCATATTTAACCGTCGTTTCTCATTCTTTGTTGTTTTATTCCTTATTTCATGGTTCCTTTTCTCTCATTATTTTTACGTTTTTGTCGTTTGAGTCGTGAAGTCGTTTATTATTCCTTTTTGTAGTTCACGCATCTTTTTTATTTTTTTTTAATTTTTTGTCATTTACTCGTTTTGGCCGTTGCTCTTTTACTGTCATTTTTTATTCTCGTTTTTAGTTTTGTATCGTTTGGTTCTTCTCATGTTGTTTTTGACTTTCCGTTTTCAGCTTTTACTGTCGTTTATTCATTCAACTTCATTCCTATTTGTCGTCGTTTCTCATTGTTACGTTAATATACGTTGTTTTGCTCTATTTTTTTCGTTATATTATTTGCTGTCGTTTCTATTTTAATTGTCGTTTTCTTGTTCCTTTTTCCGTGGTCTTAAGCTTTTATCGTTTACTCACCTGTTGTCTTCTTGTCGTTTCAATTTAAGTGTAGTTTTCTTATTGTCGTTTTTCAGGTTTCTTGTAAGTAGTGGTCGTTTCAATGTTTCATTGCTCTTTACATGTCGTTAAATATTTGTCGTCCTGCCTTCAAAGATGTTAAAAAATCAGAATCATAGAGGTAGCCCTTTAACTCCACTTATTGGGCTCCTATAGGCCCATAGATTGGACTACTAAGATAAAAACTACGCATACCAGGTGGCCTTCTATTCGCCCAAGTCCCAACACGACAACATACGGACAAACTCATAGGCCTCTCTCTCTCCCTCCCTCCCTCTTCTCTCTCTTCTCCATACCGAGAGTCTGAAACTAGGGTTCCCAATTTTACATTTTTTGGTCTTTTTCGTCGGAGTCTGAGAGAACCAAAAAAGAGGGAATTCCGATCATGGCGAGCAATCTCGGCCGTCTCTTTTCATCAATAACCAATCTTTCGACCCCAAAGGTGATCCTCTCCTCCACCAGGTCGGAGCCGCTGACTCGCTGCGCCACCAACTCAGCGAGTCGACTCGTCAGCTCCTCGGCTCAGAAACCTCAATACGATCAAGAAAACATGAACAAGGAACAGAGAGAAGCAATAGCAAAAGATCTGGAAAATGAGAAGGAAGACGGTGTAGAAGACGAAGAAGAAGGAACTAGCCTGAACGAACAGACCGGAGAGGTCGGTGGGCCCAGAGGGCCCGAGCCCACTCGCTATGGAGACTGGGAACGAAACGGTCGGTGCTATGATTTTTGACATTTTCCTTTTCTCCATTTTGAAAATAATAATGTTTTTGTTTTTTGTTTTTATTTTTAGATTTAAAGAGGAAAATAAATAAAATTATTATTTCGATTTTCCTTTTGTATGGATTAGTCTTTCTATGACTGGAAATTTTGTTTTGGTTGAATTGGAATTTAGTGACTTACTAGTACCTAATCCTGATTTCAAAACAAGTCAGGCTTGGGGAAAGAGAAAAAATGGGGATCGTAACGGGATTCATTAATTTGACTGGGCTAAAGTGTGTGTGTGTCTATATATATATATATATAAAAGAAGTTGAAATTTAAAAAACATTCTTTGCTGAAAGAAAATTATACATGCCTTGTTCGCGAAGGGGATTTGAGTTTTTAATTGTTCGCGGATTTAAGTTTTCAATTTGAGTTGAGATGTGATATTTTTTTAAATATATAAAAAAAAATTAAATGTGATATTTTTTTAAGAATTTTTAATTGAAAAAACTTAAAATTAGAAACTAGTAAAATGAAAGAGACCTTAAACTTAAAAGAAACCATGGTCCAAGGGCGATGATGCTGGCAAGTGCATACAAAATTGCAAAGGCTTTTATGATTGGATTTCCTTTTCATGAATTGAATTTCACATTTATCTTGATTATAGAGAGTTTATACTTTATATTGGAGAGGGTTCCTCTTGATTTATAACCATGAGTGAAGAAAGAACGTTAAAGTTAAAACTAAATAAAAAGATTATGACTGTACAGTTACATAAGAATTTATGGTATTCTGAAAGAGGAAAGAAAGAAATTTATGTTACTAGAATAGCTGATTTTTTTTTTTTAAATATTAGATTAGTGCGTGTAAATTCGTATTGTTCTTGGTCAGATTTTCAATTTGGTTATATATAAAAGTCAGTTTTCAAACTTTAGATTTCAAATATTGTGACAATAAAAGAATAAAAAACGCAACCATCAAACAGGGGTTTCATATCAATAATGTAGAAAATACTAATTAACTATAAAACTCACATAATTAAGACAATGAACGCCTGCCACTACAAGCTGGGGGTTCTTATTAGTTAACATACGTGGCAGATAGTGAGACTAATTGAAAGCTTTTGTATCAATTTTGGGGTTCAACTTAAGAATTACTTTTGACTTCACAGGAATTGATTCTATTACCAAATATTTTGAACGGGTCTAGTCTTCCTTAGCTGATGCATGCCTAACAAATTAACAATTCTCTAAAAAATTCTTGCTTCCTCCATTCAATTTATATTATTATATTTGCTAAAGTTGCAATATCCCTGTTTGATCAGGCCAATTTTTCAAATTTCAGGGCAGTTTTTCAAAAGAAGTAAAATAAATTATCCTCCCCGTCCAAAAAAGTGTATACAATATATCTTTATAACAAGTTATAATGGATTTCTGTAAAGGAAAAAGATTTCCAAAAAAAAAAAAAAAAAGTAAGGGCGTTCGTAGTGACTGAGGGGTCGAGGACCAAGAAGTGAGTTATTTAACAGTTAAGCATTCTTCTTATGACTAGATTCAAGAAAAAGAATTTCACGAAAACACAGTCAAAATATTGTTGATTCATTACAGCATAGTTTAAGTACTGATATAACATTTTTACGGTTATGTGGTTGGTCCAATACGGCTTATTTAACTTCTCGATTTATTTGAGTTTCTGAAAAGAATTTTCTTCCCTCCAAGATCACTAACCGTGACTTGTTCAATTCCTTGTTTTCTATTCACCCTACACATATACAGTCTAACCTGGACCAACCAACATGCTTCTCATTTTGCGGTCCATTTTTTATGGTCTAGAAATTTAGACTACGACCATTTATAATAAAGTCAAACATCCCGACATTACACACACACTTACACACATACGTATATATATACACATATGAATTGTCTTTGATCAGACAGTTATAATTGTGTCTGACTGGATCGGTAGTTATATAATTATATATATTTACATGTAAAATCGTGTATATTTAATATAAAATACAACAAATCAACCAATATACATATTTTTATGCTATATGTTCACTTAATTGCTATAAAAAATATATGTTTCGAGAATTAATATATATTATCGTTTCTTATAACTTAACATATACATTTTTACATGTAAATATATACGACTTTATATATAAATATACACGATTTATACAGAATTATACAACTACAGCTTAACATATATATCTTTACATGTAAATATACATGACTTTATATGTAAATATGCATGATTTATACAGAATTATACAACTGTCGTTTCAGTCCGATAAACCGGTTTAAAGACCTTACCTATATATATATATTATTTTTTTTAAGGAAATATATACACCTCCGTTTCAGTCCGACAAACCGGTTTAAGGACCTTACCTATATATATATATTATTTTTTTTAAGGAAATATATACACCTGTATTCGAGCATATATATTTCTCTGTGTCAACTGTAAACAACAATATACTTAGCAAAAAATGAATATTCTCATCAAAGTTCTCGTCTTCTTCTTTATCCTGCTCTCCTCTTCGTACCTCTCGTCAAGCTCACAACAAGAGCCATGCGTGAAATCGGTTTGCGCTATCCGCGAGCCGGAAATCCGATTCCCGTTCCGGATAAGTAACCGCCAATCCAAGCTATGCGGCTATCCGGGTTTTGACGTATCCTGCGGCAAGAAGAACCAAACACTCCTCAACCTCCCTTATTCCGGACAATTCACCGTCCAAGGAATAGACTACGCCTCGCAAGAGATGTGGATAAACGACCCAAACAACTGCCTTGCCAAGCGAATCCTCTCCCTCAACCTCTCCGGTTCGCCTTTCTACGGTGGTTACAACCAGGATTTCGCTTTCTTTAACTGCTCCTCGGATTTCTCGAGCTACGGTTCGTTGAACTCGATTGGCTGCCTCAGTGGGCCCACGTTCTGGGTGTTTGCTACGGCGTCGTTGAGGGTGACGGAGTTTCTGTCACCGAGGTGTCAATTGATCGGGACCTTTCCGGTCCCGGTTGACTGGCCGAATTACGAGGAAGTGTTGTCGTCGGAGCTCAGTGACCATCTACGTCTCGCATGGGATGTTCCCGCGTGCGGAAGATGCGAGTCCCGAGGTGGCCGTTGTGGGTTTAAGGCCAATTCTACTAAAGAAGTTGTCTGCTCAAATGTTCCTGAAACCGGTACTATAACTTTTATTTATTTATTATTCTTTTTTATTTATTATTTCCTTTATGCTCTTTCTTAACATTAATATCATTAACTAGAGCTAGATTTGAGTTTTTTAGGTCTATAATGGCAAGTTATTATTATTTTATCCTCATAAAGACTAGATTTTAGAGCTATGCGACACAAATATGACACTTTTTTTTGACGGATTAGTGTCGTTAAAAATAAGACATGGTCATTTTAGTATCAATTCAAAATTGACTCGTCAAATAAACAGATTTTTTTCGTATCAAGCTTCGTGACATTATACCAGAGCTAGATTTAAGGGTTCTATTGCAGGCCTATAATGATAGGTCAATTTTCTCCTTATAAAAACTAGTTTTTCTAACTCCAGCATCGGAATGCATACAATGAGGTTCCATTTATTTCACTGATTCGAATTTTTCTATAGTAAAAAACTCTCTGAAACAGTCATATTTAACTTTTTCGTTACAATAAAATCCTCTCACATAAAGTCACATATCAACTTAAATTAAAAACTCGAATCAGCGAACTAAACGAGTTTTTGAGTCTTGCTCCTTCTGTGCAGGGCTCACTTTTATGTTTTAAGTGATGTTGGCGTTCGTGAATATGCCTCTTAACATTGCTGGACTTTATTTGATTGGTGGTGACTATATGAGCTTCTAATATTAAGTTTGGAATATCCTAATTTCACGTCTTTATTTCTTTATAAAAGAGAAAACAGTTCCAAGTCTAAATAGTCGTTTTCACTAGCTGTAGTTATGATAAAATATACTGGATAACTGTTTGAAAAGAAGATTATCCCTCCCTCTAACCTTTAGAACAAAACAAATATACATATCCTCTAGTCATAAGGTTCAACACGTAAACTTGAAATTAGTAGATCAGGTAATTATAAATCTTGAATTCTTATTAATAAGATACAAGGCTCTCTTATGATAGCAGAAAAAAGGGGAAAAAAAAAAAATTTCATCTTGTGAGGTGGAGATAATAGAATAAACAATATGAAAAGCCAAGAAACAATATCCATGCAGTTTCAGAAAGAAAGATACAGAAAGAATAATAATAATAAAATCTCCCTCATTTACAGATATCACATTATAAAAAGCCAAGAAACTTTTGTTCATAGTGTATACGCAAATAGAATTTCATGTTAAGGACAACATATAAGTTATAACCCTACCCACTCGTCATTAACTGATAAATGGGTAGGTGTTAAAAATGTAGATGTCGGCTGAGATAACTTTCTTTTTGGTATATGTATATGTGTGTGTATACGTATACACACAACATATTTGTAATGATGCCAAAACATGTTATCTTCCTGACTCCCCAAAAACATCCCATTGGCTGTCCAAATTGCAAAGATATTGACGTTCTCCAATAGCACATCTGTAGTATCCTAAAGATTAAACGACTTTAATCACCAAATACATGATATTAATATTATATTACAATATTCCAAGTTTAACTTGTAATTTTCTTTTTGGCTTTTAGATGGCATGAATGCAAAGGTTTTGTTATTGCATTAATAAACTGTTATGATAAACAACTAATAATGACTTGTGCTAAAGATGCGGAGAAATAATGTGTGGTTGGATTATAGTATCCTAAAGATTAAACGACTTTAATCGCCAAATACATGAAATTAATATTATATTACAATATTCCAAGCTTAACTTGTAATTTTCTTTTTGGCTTTTAGATGGCATGAATGCAAGGGTTTTGTTATTGCATTAATAAACTGTTATGATAAACAGCTAATAATGACTTGTGCTAAAGATGCGGAGAAATAATGTGTGGTTGGATTTGATTATAAATAGTTAATGCAACTGATTGCAACGACTTTTTAGGCAATTTCCAACTTCCATTATAATTTTAGTGCCAGGTGATCAGCAGGTAATTGTGGTTCATATAAAAACAAGTACTGATTAGCAGCCTTAAAGATAAGCGTAGACCATTTCTTCTCTTACTAAGCAAAGTAGAACTAATAATACCTTTTTTTTTTCCCCCCTTAAAAAAGAAAAATTAATAGACGACTAATAACATTTGAAAATTGCAGCTTCACCTGAGGTGCGCTCAACACTTTCCGTACGGCAATCATGGCTTTCGTTTGGTTGACTATCTTTTTTATTATTATTTATTTATTTTATTTATTTTTAATAACGGGTGGATGGGGTATTGAATCAAAGTCCGAGTTTGACTTTTTACACTTTCACATACGCCACACTAGAATTTGAACAACAGCACGCACTCAATGACTCAACACGGCAGTCACAAAACATGCATGCTTAAGGTCTTTCTTTTTATTATAAATAACGTCATCTCTTTTGAATTTAAGGACATGCTTATTACATATATAATTATATATGAATAGAGTCTTTAACTTAGTGATAAGTTTAGACATTAAAAGGTTTGATTGGGTCTTGAATATTAGTGCGTAAGGCTGGTTAATTTGGACCATATATTTGTGGTTTGTGGTTCGGAGAAAATAATGAGCGTTGACTTTTTTATACAATTACAAAGTTTTTATTTTTTATTTTTTATTTTTATGTCATATTAATAATCTATATTTTACTATTTACTAGGAATTCCTAGGACTGCCCGGTATGCAGTAGCCGTAGGAGTTGGTGTGCCGGTGATCTTGTGCTTTGTGGGGCTACTATGTTTCATCTGTGGGAGGGTCAAGACCTTTGCTTTAAGAAATGGGCCTATTGCGGAGTTCAACTCCACGGTGGCCCCGCAGCCCACAATTGTTATGGGCCTTGATGGGCCGACACTTGAGTCGTACCCAAAGATAGTGCTTGGTGAAAGTCGACGGCTGCCCAAGCCCGATGACAAAACGTGCCCAATATGCTTGTCCGAGTACCGGCCCAAGGAGATTCTTAAGACCATACCGGAATGCCAACATTGCTTCCATTCTGATTGCATTGATGAATGGCTCAGATTAAACGCTTCGTGCCCAATTTGCAGGAAATCCCCTGAGCGGGCAACACCTGAAAATGTTTGAATTTTGATGATAAAATAGTTTTTTTTTTTTTGTTTTTTTGTTTTTTTTTTGGGTTGTGTCCGTTCAATTTGTACATAATTTAATGTCTTCATTGGCTATTTATTAAGATTTTCCTCCCCTCTTTGTGCTGGGAATTATTCAGGTTTCTTGTTTGTCCTGGACTTTGTTTTAAATGATGGTGCAAATTAGAGTTAGTACTTATATTGCAAATGTCACTCCTCAACTCTCGAGTGTGAGTTTGTGTAATCCTGTAAGAAAATTTCCAAAGGTAGACATAAGTCTATTCAGGAGAATTTAGTTATAGTAGACGTTTTTACATCTACATTATCGTTTGTTTTAGTTTATCAACTTAGCGTTGACTTTGTAATTAGTATATTATTATTTGTCTAGTATGCCGTAGAATTAAGCGGTTAGTTTGTTAGCATATGGGTGTGAGTTATAAATAACTACGTATTTTCACTCCAATTTTGAGGATTTTTCTCTTAGCCACGGATTTGCCTTGATTTTATCCATTCTGCTGCATCACTTGACTTTAATTTACTGTTCTTATCTGCCTTGTGTGGCCACTGTAATATCAATAGCATCTTCCAAGTAACAAGAACACGTCTAATTTATCAGCTAGAGCTTCGCATCAAATTAACTTGATCTCAACCACGTTATTTACAATTTCAGCAACAACAAAAAAAAAAGGTCCAATTAACTAAGTCATCCGGCCATTCAATTGGTTGTAACTAAGTCATCCTCTACTTCGATTCAGTTGTCTTTCATTTTCTTTTTCTTTTTTTAATATTGTGCTCCACAATTCATTTTCGATCTCCAACACTTTTTGTCTGTTTTTAAAGAGAACATCTCCTTACCGCTCTAATTAGTTTGTGTATATATGTTGCTGTTGTATGAAATGGAATTGTTTTTTAGTTCACCTCAACGTAAGAAACAAAGTATGAACTTGTATTGCTTAATCTAAGCGATACACGCATTTTATCCTCTACCCTATTGTATTGTATTGAAAAAAATAATCTTTTTATCTTTTTTAATGCACTTTAAAAAACTTTGATACGGTTCTTGATTACACGAAGTACGCAACTTCCGAGCAGTAGAGATCGTCTTAAAGAAAACTTATGGACTACTTCCACAAAAAAGAAAATAATAAACAAGAAAGGTCTACTTTAACTTATTCAAAGTTTTCTTGTTTCAAATTCTTTAAGTACACAACTTCCGAGCAAGAGAGATCGTCTCAAAGTCTTTTAAGTATCAACAACACACAAAAATGCCAAACATAGATGTGATTTGTGGACGGGACTAAGAGACTTAGTTGCTTGACAATGAGTGCGATATCGATATTAAAAGAGTTGGAACTTTCAGCAATTCAAATGGAGCAAACATGTCATGACCAAGAAATTTATCTGAATTATTGTATGTGATAATATTTCATAGAATCTTTTGTATCATTAATATAAATACTTTTATGATAAGTATTTGTTGATATAATTATGGAATAGCAAGTTATAAGCTAAAGTTCAGAAATTTCTGAACTACGATGCAATTACCGATTTTCAGACTGTATTTAAGAAAGAAGTACAGAATGTTGTGTTAAGCCCACAAGTGCATGAACACATGAATGATAAGTTTAAGAAATGGAAAAGAATTGAAAGACATCAATTCTAGGGTTTTGGAAACGATCGGAAAGAAAAACAGACGAAAAAGGGGTTCGGAAGGCCAAACCTAGAAAATAGGTGTAGCG
>NW_010362558.1:0-4515 GCF_000414095.1 Morus notabilis
AAAAAAAAAAAAGTTATTTAAGTTCTTTTTGCCAAAGAAGTCCCGCTCAATAGCCGGTCAAATCCATCTCAATAGCCGATTGCATTTATTTATATTTTATGTTGATAGTTATATATTATATGTCCATGCATATAACATGCCATATAGATATAATGTGCCTACTCATATGTTTTATAACATGTCATATATACACGCACATTTATTATTATTTATTTTATTTATTATAAAAGGGTTTTAGAAAAATAAAATAAAATAAGAACCATGCGCTAAAATCGATTTAATATGATTAAATTGATTTAAAAAATACTGTTACATGTGAAATTGAATTTAAGTGTTAAATTTTGGAATTTCACATATCCGAAAAATAAATTGTTTATTTTTCGATTTGAAAACCATGAGATGTTTTTCAAACAAAATACATATTTGCAAAATAATGAGTGGGAGAGGGTTGTATGACAATACGACCCACTGGTCTCCATCGTTAGTTCAACACCGTGAGATTCGGAAGGGGCTTTACGGCGGCACCGATCCTCACTCCCTACGGAAAGTGTTCTTTCGGATCAATAACAAGGTTGACTTCCTAGCGATAAGATTCAAGGATGTATTTCCGATTTGACCTACCCTACGGCGGCACTCCGGAGTTAAGTCTGTAGAATCTGAAATGATGGGTTACACTCATGAAAATATAATTAAATTGTTGATTATATTTTTGACCAAAAATAACGGTAGTTGATAAATATGAAAATATGAGATATTTTGATTATATTTATTAATTGAGAAGGTACCAGTGCTATTTGTGAAGAAGCACAACGGATCTCTTCGGTTGTGTATTAACTACCATCAATTGAACAGGGTAACTGTGAAGAACAAATACCCACTGCCAAGGATCGATGAATTATTCGATCAATTGGGTGGATCACAGTTTTACTCTAAGATTGATTTGAGATCTGGGTACCATCAGCTAAAAATCAAGGAGGAAGACATTCCGAAGACTGCATTTAGAACTCGGTATGGGCACTTTGAGTTTCTGGTAATGCCGTTTGGACTGACAAATGCTCCGGCTGCATTCATGGATCTAATGAACCGTGTTTTCCGGCCGTACTTGGATCGGTTCGTGATCGTCTTCATTGATGACATACTGGTTTACTCAAAGACCTGGGAAGAACATGAGCAGCACTTGAAAATTGTTCTTCAGACTCTTCGAGAACACCAGTTGTATGCTAAGAAGGAGAAGTGTGACTTCCGGCTGACAGAAGTGAAGTTCCTTGGGCATGTGATCTCAGGACAAGGAATTTCTGTCGATTCTTCCAAGAGCGAGACTGTGCTACAGTGGGAAAGGCCAAAGAATGTAGTGGAGATTCACAATTTCCTCGGACTTGCAGGGTACTATCGGCATTTCGTGAAAGACTTCTCGAGTATTGCTGCACCAATGACTCGGTTGACCAAGAAAGAAGTCAGATTCTAGTGGGACGCTGAGTGTGAAAATGCCTTTCAGGAATTGCAGGTCAGACTGACAAGTGCACCAGTCTTGACTATTCCTGATAGTGAGGAACCATATGATGTGTATTCTGACGCCTCGGGAAGTGGGCTTGGCTGTGTCTTAATGCAAGGTGGACGCGTGGTAGCGTACATATCTCGCCAATTAAGACCACATGAACGAAATTACCCCACTCATGATTTGGAGCTGGCAGCGGTAATATTTGCTCTGAAAATATGGAGATGTTGTCTCTATGGAGCAAAGTTTCAGATCTTTTCTGACCTTAAAAGTTTGACGTACTTGTTTACTCAGAAAGACTTGAATCTCAGGCAAAGGAGATGGGTGGAGTATATGGAAGATTACGACTTCACTCTGCAATATCATCCTGGAAAAGCTAATGTGGTGGCTGATGCCCTTAGTAGGAAGACGACGGGGGCTCTGGCGTCGTTAGCTTTGGAAGATTAGAAAAGGACTGCAGTGGTGAGTGAGTATGATCTTTAGTTCTACGAAAATCATAACCAGGATATGGTGTACAATCTGATCTCTACACCGGATATTGTGCAACAGGTTAAGCAGAATCAATGGCAGAATCCACACCTCCAAGGAATTTGGATTCGAATCCAGAATGGAGAACAATTCGAGAATTGAAAAATCTGAGAGGATGGAGTCTTGTATTTCCGCAACCGCCTTGCTGTTCCTAAGGCAGGTGAGGTAAAGAAGACGATTCTGCAAGAGGAACACAAATAGTATGCTATACATCCGGGAAGTACAAAGATGTACCAGGACCTGAAAAGACAGTACTGGTGGAGAGGCATGAAAAGGGACATTCGTGAGTATGTCTCAGAATGTGTGACTTGCCTCCGGATTAAAGCTAAGCATCGAAAGCCAGCGGGAGAGTTGCAACCTCTTCCTGTCCCGGGATGGAAATGGGAGCACATCACCATGGACTTTTTGATGGGGCTACCGAGAACCAAGCTGAAGCACGATGCCATCTGGGTGGTGGTAGATAGGTTGATGAAGTCTGCGCACTTCATACCGTTCCGTGCGACGTATTCTCAGAAGATTCTGTCAGAATTGTACCTGGAGCACATCGTGAGGCTACACGGAGTTCCACTGTCTATCACGTCAGATCGTGACACGCGCTTTAATGCAAGGTATTGGAGGAGTTTCCAGGAAGCCATAGGAACAGACTTGAATTTCAGCACAGCATTTCATCCTCAGACTGATGGGCAATCTGAAAGGGTAATTCAGATTCTGGAGGATATGCTTCGTGCTTGCATTCTGGAATTTGGCGGGCACTGGAAGAAATACCTGCATCTAGCTGAGTTTGCTTATAACAACAGCTATCAGGCTAGTATTGGAATGGCACCGTTTGAAGCTCTGTATGGTCGTCCTTGTAGGTCACCTGTGTGTTGGTTGGAACCAGAGGATTGACTGAGCACTGGGCCGGAGGTCATTCAAGAGAATAATGAGAAGATAGCTGTGATTCGGGAATGACTATTGACAGCTCAAAGTCGTCAGAAAAGTTATGCTGACAGAAGGCGTAGGCCTTTGGAATTCCAAGAAGGTGACTTTGTCTTACTGAAAGTTTCCCCACGCAAGGGAGTCGTTCGGTTCGGTGTGAAAGGGAAACTTGCACCAAGGTATGTGGGACCATTCCCGATTGTGCAACGAATCAGAGTAGTGGCTTATCGGTTAGCCTTACCGCCTGAATTATCTCACGTGCATGACGTGTTTCATGTCTCCATGCTTTAGAAATGTCAACCTGAGCCGGAAACAGTAGTGCAATGGTTTGGTGTTCCGGTACAGTTTGACGCGTCGTACGACGAGGCACCAGTTCAGATTCTTGACCGGAAGATAAAGAATCTGCATCATCGTGAGATTCCCCTAGTGAAAGTACTATGGCAGCACCATGGAGTTGAGGAAGCAACATGGGGCGACGATGCAGGAGCACTATCCGCATCTGTTCGCACTGTGAGGTAGGCTTTAATTTCGGGGATGAAATTGCCTAAGGGGGGTGGAGCTGTAACACCCTGAAGAATTAATTGAGATTAATTAAGGTAATTAAGATTATTAGTGTGCCTAATCTGGATTATTAATTGAGTTTAATTAATAAATGTTTCTGACACATGTGAGTTTAAATAGTTCTAAGGTATTTAAATTATTCTCAGTAATTTATTTTAACCTAGAAGTGTGTATGGGCGCATTTCTAGACTGTTCTTTTAAAATATTGTACACATGCCCTTTTTTCCTTTCCTTTTTCCTTTTCTTTTCTTTTTCTTTTTCCTTTTCTTTTCTTTTTCTCTTCCTTTCCTGTACGTCTCTCTCCCTCACTCTCTCTCTCACTCTCCCGTGCTCTCTCTCTCATTTTTGTCCCAAATCAAACGGATCTTGAACCAAGCAAAGATTTAAAGAAGTTTTCAACGTCAAGAGAAGGATTCGAGGTAAGATTACTGAAAGAACCTCTCTTGAATCTTACGTTTTCAGATTTCAAAACCCATTTTTTGTTCAAACCGGATTTTGATGGTTTTTGAGTAAAACTAGAGTAGAAACTGGAGATCTTGGGTTCTTTGGACTTGTTTTATGACCTAAAACCCAGATCTAGTGGTTTCCCTTTGAAAAATCTCGATTTGGGACTGGATTTGCAGGTTTTGGATTGATTTTTGTGAGCTTCTCTCGTGCAGCTGATTCCACCGGTCCACCAGTGCGGTCGACTGGATCACATGGAAATCGGTCGACCTATGCGGTCGACCGGACTGTAAGGCTGACCGGTCAACCGGTGTGCACACTACCGGTTGACCGGTAGTGTTGCACTGCTCTGTCACCGGTCGACCGGTTGACACGGGGTTTGACCCTGTTCGGCCTGAAATTGCTGTTTTGACCCCTGTTTTGTTTTAACCCCTGTTTTCGGGGAGAACCCAAATTAGCTTCATTTGGGGACTTGAGATAGATGGATTAGCATTGTTAATCCTTGATTTGAGATTGAAAATCCTTGGAATGATAATTTGAAACATGAAAATGGATTAGGGCACACTAAT
>NW_010362558.1:4606-5014 GCF_000414095.1 Morus notabilis
ATGCTAGTCCCAGGTTTGATAGTGCGAGGTAGGATTTCTATCCCTTTTCCTTGTGAGCCTATTTTCAAAAAGGATTTTGGCCTTGAAATGTTTTAAAGAAAGGAATTGGTTTGCGAAAGAAAAACTCTTTGAAAACCATGACTTGTTTAGTCATGGAACCTCATGGCTTGTCCAGTCATGGGGCCCACGGCTTGAGTAGTTCGTGGGGTCGTATTAACGATTTCAAAATGTTAATGAATGATTTTTTAAGCAAATAGATATTGTGAACTGGTAATAGAGTCTATTACTGTAAGCCTAGATAGGATGCAGAGAGTGCATCCTCGGGGGCAGAACCTGAAACTCGGTCCGGGTAGGCGAGGCACTTGGTTAGGTAAGTAATTTGTACTAATTACTTGCTGAAGCCTGTAA
>NW_010362558.1:6018-27446 GCF_000414095.1 Morus notabilis
CCGCGGTCAGACCGCGCGCACGCGCCTAAACAGCGCGCGGTTAGACCGCGCGCGCACACCCAGCGCGTGGCCAGTCCACGCGCGCGTGCATGCCCAGGCACGTGCAACATGCGGCCACTCCGCACGTGCGCGTGGCTAGCACCCCAGACACGGTCAATGGGCCCCGAACGAGCATGAAGGTTTCTGAAACCCTCATAATGCGTGTCGACAGACCTGGAAGAGTTCCGGACCCCGAAGAAGGTGAAATCCGACCTGAAGATGAAGAACGAAGCTGAAGAATGAAGAATTCAAGAATCGAAGACCCGTTAATGTAACGGAAGAATATAATTATTGTAATTATTTATTTATTCAATTTGGTTGTAATTTATATTTTCCATGGGACCCGGTCAAATTCCATCTCAATAGCCGATTGCATATATTTATATTTTATGTTGATAATTATATATTATATGTCCATGCATATAACATGCCATATATATAGTGTGCCTACTCATATGTTTTATAACATGCCATGCATACATGCGCTTTTATTATTATTTATTTTATTTATTTAAAATAGAAAACCATGAGATGTTTTTCATATAAAAATACATATTTACAAAATAATGAGTGGGAAAGGGTTGTATGATAATACAAACCACTGGTCTCCAACGTTAGTTCAACACCGTGAGATTCGAAAGGGGCTTCGCGGCGGCACCGATTCTGCACTCCCTACGGAAAGTATTCTTTCGGGTCAATAATAAGGTTGACTTCCTAGAGATAGGATTAAAGATGTATTTCCGATTTGACCTACCATATGGTGGCACTCCGGAGTTAAGTCCGTAGAATCCGAAACGATGGGTTACACTCATGAAAATATAATCAAAATTTGTTGATTATATTTTTGACCAAAATAACGGTAGTTGATAAATATGAAAATATGAGATATTTTGATTATATTTATTAATTGAGAAGGTCTCGGTTCAATTTATGATATTTTGACTTATCCTACGGTGGCACTATATTCATGGTAAATTATATTATTGTTGGCACCTAAAATTAAAACATGATTTATGTATTTTTCATGTGCATCATGCATCATATATAATTGTGCCTAAAAATCACATGTTTTTTATATTCATGCACATAAATTGATTAGATGAATATTCTACTTATTTTCAGCAATATGTCAAATCCTATAATCTCATTATATCAAACTGAAACACTAACTAGAGATAAACTATGCGAAGTGGTAAAGTAACATAAACAACTCACATTCATGTGATGAATATAAGTTTGTCCCAAATGGAGGATTGTCCTCCTGTCCCTAAGGTAAACACAGTAGCTAACTATTAACTAGAGTTGTGCGTGGTAATTCACAAAAAGCATGAAGGCATGGAGACAGCTTATGAGATAATGTAATCATCAGATACCGTATATGAAAATCCATAAAAGAAAGGCTTGGCTAAATACTGTAAGGCCTTGAGTAAAAGACAAAAGGAAAGTCGTTTCCACCAAAATAAAGGAAAAGAATCAAGCAAATACGATTTGCTAGTTCTGAAAACATGTTGAGTAAAAAGGGTGATTCCTTATTCCTGGATAGTAGATTCTGGAGTTACTACTCATGTTTTCTTTTCTTTATTAAGTCTTAGTTCTTGCAAGGAAATTATTTCCCGAAATAAAGAAAGGAACTCAAGCAAATATGATTTGCTAGTTCTAAAAACATATTTAGTAAAAAGGTGATTCCTTATTCCTGGATTGTAGATTCGGGAGTTACTACTCATGTTTTGTTTTCTTTATTAAGTCTTAGTTCTTACAAGGAAATTGTTTCCCGAAGTATAGAAAGGAACTCAAGCAAATATGATTTGGTAGTTCTAAAAACATGTTTTAGTAAAAGGGTGATACCTTATCTTGAATAGTAGATTCGGGAATAAATAATCATGTTTGTTTTCTTTATTTAGTTTTAGCCCTTAAATGGAAATTGCTTCCACCTAAACAAAGAAGAAGAATCAAAGTAAATAAGATTTACTAATTCTAGAAACATCTTTAGTAGATAGTGATTCCTCATCCTGGATAGTTAATTTGGGAGCAACTAATCATGTTTTGGTTTTCTTTGCAAAATATTAGTTCTTACAAAGAACTTACCGTCAGGGACTACACGATGAAAGTGGGAATACAACAAGGATATCGGCAAAAGCAGTGGGAGAAGTTAGACTTCGATTTTGGAAATACCTTGTTGTGAACAATGTTTATTTCCCTCCAAGCATAAAGAGAAATTTGATTTCTAATTCTAAATTATTTGAACAATTGCCTTTAATAATAATCTAGTCCGCATCTTTCAGAATGGTTTCGATATTTATTCTGGATATTTAAAAAATAGTTTACACCGTTTAAACCAATGCCTAGCTTACTGCGTAATGTTGAAATGTTCAAAAGTTACCGAACCTAAGAATAAGAAGCAAATGATCTCTCAAGATAAATAACACATATCTATGGTATCTTAGACTTGGTCATATTAGCCTAAACGGGATTGAAAGACTGGTAAAGGATGGTCCTTTATGCGAACTAAAAGTTAGTAAGCTTCCAGTCTATGAATCTTGTCTGGGAGGAAAAATTACCAAGAGGCCTTCCACATTGAAAGGAGAAAAAGCCACAGAACCTCTTCAGCTAATACATTTGGATGTATGTGGACCGTTAAACGGTCAAGCAAGAGGAGGTTACGAATCTTTTGTCACCTTTATTGGTGACTATTCGAAATATGGTTATGTTTACCTAATGCAATGAAAATCTGAAACTTTTGGAAAGTTTAGAGAGTTCGGAGCAGAAGTTGAAAAACAATTAGGTAAATCAATTAAGACACTTCGATCAAATCGAGGGGATGGATACCTGGACTAAGAGTTTCAGTTTTTCTTGATTGAAGAAGGTGTGGTATCCTAATTGACTACACCCGGTACACCACAGCAAAATAGTGTTGGCGAATGGAGAAATCAAACTTTGCTCGACATGATAAGATTAATGTTGAGTTATTCTTTACTTCCTACTTCATTCTGGGGTTATGCCCTAAGAACCACCGTGTATTTTTGAATCTAATACCATCTAAGTCTGTACCAAAGGCACCCCTAGAGTTATGGAATGGTCGAAAGCCAGTTTTGAAGCATATTCGCATATGGGGGTGTCTGGCTCATGTGATGAAACAATAGACTGGGAAGTTGGAACCAAGATCAGAAATATGCATATTTGTGGGACAAGCAATGGGGACAATAGGAGGATTATTTTATATAGTCACAAGAATCAAAGGGTATTTGTATCAACAAATGCCACGTTTCTAGAGCATGACTATATGATAGTTTTTAAGCTCAGAAGCATAGAAGTTCTAGAAAAGTTACTTTCCAATGAGATTGGACCACAATCGACAAGAGTTGTTGGAACGCTAAAAGATAAGACCACGATTCCTAATCAAACTCTTGTGGCACCTCGTCGTAGTGGGAGGGTAAGCAGGTTACCTGACCAGTATACCGGGGAAGCACAGATCGTCACTACTGATGACAATAAGGAGGATATGTTGCCCTTTAAGGCTGCGATGGATGATTTTGATGAGGAAAAGTGGCAAGCAAATATGAAACTCGAGCTAGAGTCCATGTACTCCAACTCAGTCTGGCAACTTGTAGATCTACCTGAATGGGTAAAACTCATTGGATGCAAGTGGATTTTCAAGAGAAAGAGAGGAGCGGATGGAAAAGTAGAGACTTATAAAGCAAGGCTAGTGATTAAGGGTTACACCCAGAAGGAGGGAGTTGACTATGAGGAAACTCTCTCATCGGAAGCCATGCTTAAGTCCATCCGGATACTCTTGGCCATAGCAGCATATTTTGAATATGAGATATGGCAGATGGATGTCAAGACAGCTTTTTTGAATGGCTATCTTGAGGAAACCATCTATATCACTTAGCTAAAGGGTTACATAGAGAAAGACCAAGAGTAGAAAGTCTGCAAGCTGTAGATATCCATTTATGGATTGAAGCAAGCTTATAAATCATAGAACATCAGGTTTGATGAGGCTTTTAAGTCTTATGGATTTGATTAAAACCAAGATGTTTCAAACGAAAGAAAAGAAGATGTTTTTATTCTTTACAAGCCTGAATATCTGATATTCAGTAGGAGTGGTCATTCGTTGTCAGTTGAACTCAAGATTCGATCATTGGGTAGTCGTGTAGTGTATCCTTAAGTGTATGAGAAAAACAAGAAACTATAAGATAGTTTAGTAAGTAAAAGAGTTGTCTTTAGCTGGATACACATACTTTGACTATGAGTCATGCATGGATTTTGATAATCAACATCCAAATCTGTGTTCACACTAGGTGAAGGAGTCATGATAAGAAAGGTTATTGGCAAAGTGTGATTGCTAATTCTATCATTAAGAGTTAATGTGTAGCAGCTTGTGAAGCAGCAAAAGAAAGCAACCTGACTCTAGAAATTCTTAACTGATCTGGAAGTTGTTCCAGGCATAGATTAGTCATGGACACCTAGAAAGTTTTAGGATTGGAGATATATTCTACCTGCTTTAGGACAAGTGCGAGATTGTTGGGAATGGTGTCCTAAAAGCATGAGATGTAATAGGATATTTATTATTTATTTAATAAAAGAGTTTATTCATTATTTTATGTGCATATATTTATGAATATTTTATGAATATCAAATGAAATTCCATGATTATTTATGTGACCTTAAATGTTGTATATAAATGTTATATGCGAGAGGATAATGTTTAAGGATAATAATCAAAAACGGTGTTCATAATGAATTTAATTAAAGTTCAGAATCTTTAATTAAAACATTATTAATACATGTCATTCCCATTTAGAATGGAACGGTGTTATCCACACTATTAATATGGCGAGATATTGAATGAGTGTATTTCACATAATGAGATTATGTGGAACAAGGACACAAGCACAATATGAATTTCTTATAATTTTTGTTAAGTATAGAAATTCTAATTGAGTCTATTGATGGTCATATATAAAACGATCTTAATCCTGAGTTCTTAACAGACTCCTAATTATGGATTTGTGTCTTTTGATTTACTCGGTATGGATTCTGAGATCCTGAATCATATTCCTTGTATTTTGGAGACATGATGAAGTAGGTAGCCGGGAATGTTATTATATGAGATGGAATCCATTCTTTCTTGAGATTGAAGTAAATAAATAATTCTCTTGAGGGTTGATTCGGTACTTGGACCAGTAAGAGCTCCGATTCATGAATGTGTTTTATGAATCACTGTCCATTAGAGAATCAATGGTACTCAAGGATAAAGATATAATTAGAGAGGTTAACGGATTTTACCTAGCCCTAATTATGAGATATTTATGGAGGATTGATCTATATATAATGACTATATCAAATGGACACTTCACAGTTTAGCAGTAATTTATGTCTATAATTTCGAGAGTGCAATTCCAAGTTTATAGTGAAATAACTATTGGAATTAATAAAATTAATTAATTAAAGTGTTTAATTAATTATTAAGTTTATTGGAGCTCGGAATTATAGGTCCATTAGTCCCTGCGTCGTCCTTGTAATTCTACCAGACACAAATGTCAAAATGGGAATTTTAGAATTATGAAATTCTAAAAATTAAACACTCAAAAATAATTAATTGAGAATTAATTATTATTTAAATAATGTGATTATTTAAATTTGAATTTGAACACATCTAGTTTTATCCATTTAAACTTATTTGATAAGTTGTTCAATTTAGAATTCAAATTAATTTAAGTTTGACTTAAATTGTAATTTGAATTTGAGTCAAAATTAGACTGCAGGATAAATGATGATTTTCTCTCCCTTCCCTATCTGATATTGGCGCCTACACAGGGATAAAATCCCTTATCTATGGCCGGCCATAATGGATAAAAGAGAAGAGGAGATTTTGTTCTAAATTCAAATAGGAGATAATTAACAAGCTTTATCTTGGAGATAAAGATTGGATTCCTTCTAGGAGTTTGACTTCTACTCTATAAATAAGAGAATGATAGAAAATTATGAGACACAATTTTTGAACAATTTTTTGACCTAATATTTTATTGTGGCCGAAATTCTCTTTTGTGGGAAGGAAAAAATTTTCTCCAAAAAATTCCACATCGTGCATGCGTTGGTGTTTGTAGAAATTTGAGTGTTTATTCTAATCTGTTTTGTCTCAGGTGTGCCCACACATACGTGTTCGTGGATTCTAGGAATTGACGTGGAAGACATTGGTTTTCTAAACACAAGGCTTTGGAGCAAGGATTGTTCGAGGTCAAAGAACTCAAGTTATCATCCTAATCGGCCGCCAGGTATTATTCCTAATTGAGTTCTTAATAAATAAATTAATGCGATTAATTTATTCGTGCATAAATTAATATAATCTATAGAGTATCTCAAAGGTTTTATGAAAATTTTTGTTATACTTGATCCGCCATCCCCCACGCTTCCGCATCCGAATTCAATTCGGTAACCAATAATCAAGAGGATCAAGAATTCCATCTGACACAAGTCTTTTAATTCTTTGTTTAGATATGTGACCTAAACGTTTGTGCCAGAGTGAAGCAGAATTCTCATTTGTTAATTTGCGTTTTGTACCACGTGAACTCACATGCAAGGTTTCATTATAAGAGGCAATAGAATCAAGTAAATAAAGGTTATCACAAAAAGATAAAGAACCGGTATCAACAAGATTTGAATTCAAAGAAAGACTAAACTGATTATTTCTAAATGAAAAAGAGTAACCAGATTTGTCCAAAATAGAAATAGAAATCAAATTCCGTCTAAAAGACGGTACAACATATGTCTCTTTTAAATCCAAATAATATCCAGTCTTTAATAAAAATCTAAATGTCCCTATAACCTCAACTTCCACTGATTTGCCATTACCTACATAGATGAATCTTTCAGCATCATTTAGCTTTCGGCAACTCAGACAACCCTGCATTGACACACTTATGTGAGTAGTAGCACCAGAATCTACCCACCAAGTGTGTCTTGGTACTGAAGCTAAATTAACCTAAGAGAAAACCAAAGTGAGAAGCGTACCTTTCTTTGCACGCCAAGCGTGATATTTGGTACAATCCTTCTTCATGTGTCCAGGTTCCTTGCAAAAGTAACAACAAAATTCCTCATCTTGTTTCTTTTGGGCTGGCCCTCCTGCAGTTTCTTTGTCCTTCTTCCTTTTCTTGTCCTTGTCATTAGAGGTACTAGCCAAGTGAGCACTTTCTGTCTTTTCTTGCTGCAGTCTTTCTTCTTCTTGCACACAATGAGAAATGAGCTCATTAAGAGTCTATTTATCCTTTTGGCAGTTGTAACTTACCTTAAACTGACTGAATTATGCAGGAAGAGAAATCAAAACTAAATGCACGAGCAAATCCTCAGATAGCTCTCACTTTAGTGCCTTTAGTTTTGAAGCAAGATGAGACCATTCCATGATGTACTCCCTTATATTTTCTTTTCCTTTATACTTCAATGAAATCAAGTTCGACAAAATTGTACTTCTTTCAGCCTTATCATTTTTAGCAAAACACTTTTGAATTTCCTCAAGGAACTCCTTGGCAGTAGTTACCTTCTCAGACACAGTGCCCCTGAAAGTTTCTGGAATTCCACGCTTTATGATCATAAGACTCATGCGATTTGAATGTTCCCACTTCTCAAAGTCCCATTTTTCCTCATTGGAACTTTGGTCCGTAAGAGCAGTGGGTTGTTCAATCCTTAGCGCAAGGTCTAGATCCATGCAGCCAAGAACGATCATAACGTTCTCTTTCCATTCCTTAAAGTTTGTTCCATTGAACATGGGAATAGAATTAATGTTGGCAGATATAGCAGAAGCAGATGTATTAACTGAAAATAGAACAAAACAAAACGTTCACATAAATACCATATCAAACTTTTAACAATTCAAATAATGGTAAGACTAATCACAAGATACCTAGCACAACATTAACAATTAGTCTTTGGACAGTAATATTAACTTGTAAGTTGTACTCTTAGTGTAGTAATCAAATACTAACAATAAAATCCTGTCAAACAACAAGCCTTTCTTTGGACCGACTTAGTGTTCACATAGAATACCTAATAATTGTCACATATTTATTACCACAAGTGTGCATGTAATTCGGCCAAATAATGACCTTCCTTTGGGCCGGTCAATATCCGTATGAATTACATTCCCATAACCATCTTGATGTTATAAAATAAATTGATTTACACAATAGAAGCTACTTTGGTAAATGTTGTTTCAATCAATTCATATTAAAACATAAGACATCCATAAAAGAAAAGTTATAACAAAATTTGAATTTAAATTTCCCAAAAAAAAAATCAATGATGGTCAAAGTTAATGGTCAACCATCAAAGTCAATGGTCGTGGTCAACGGTCAACTTTGGCCATGGCCGGACGGATTAGGTCAACCCAACCCGAATCCTGAATCCGGCCCGCATACCCCTGTTCCTTTTTTTTTTTTGGTTGCTGAGGGCTAAACCCGCAGCCCTTTTTTTTTTTTTTTTTTTTTTTTTTTTTTTTTTTTTTTTATTTCTTTCTTCAGCAACTCTGGGCTTCAGCCCAGAGGTTGCATTCTTGGGGGCCCCTGGGAGGGAAGGGGCGCCCTTCCGGCCCGCCAGTCCCAACCGTCGCGGCTGTAGGCCGCGGCTCTTCATCACCGGCGCGGCCGGACGTTCCACAATGGCGGCGGCAGCAAACGCAGTGTCCGGATAGCATATCGCCGGCGGCAAAGAAAAGTGCCGCCGGCCAGTTTTCTTGAATCTTTTGATTGAAACTCATACTATATATTCTGCATCCTATATATATACTAGAATTTTGTTGTCGTTTTCCTACTCAGTTTATACTTTATATGTATCATCAACCGAAAAATTAGAGAATAATTCTCTTAATGACTTAACATGGGTTTCTCTTATACCACTTGATAGAAATAAATTCTTTATTGATGAAATCCTTAATCACACCAAGTTCGACCATGTCAAATCATCAAGAAGAATAGACTGAAGCAGAAGCGTACATGAGTTCATAAAAACGGATTGTTTTTTTAATCTTGTGGTTCTTGATTAATCTTTTGGTTCTTGATATTCCAAATTATTCAATATGAATGCCTTAAGAAGGGATTCTTACTTTTCTAATGATGGGATGTCAGAAAAGTTTCATACATATAATTTGGAGACCACAACCATTTATATAGAAGTCAACTTTTCATTATTTCTAATTTGACCCATCATAAAATAAGAAAAAATGATTTGGTCTTTACACATATTAAGCTCACACTTATTAAATGCATTAAAGTCCAAATTATCTAAAACCTTATTTGATCACTTTAAATAGGCTTAATTTAATATAATAACATATAATATACCATTATTATTATATATGTATATATGCACGTCCAAAATCTAACAATAAGTTCATCACTATTGTCGGGATGATTTCAGTTTTATTTATAACTTGATTATTTTCCAAATTTGACACATTTATATTTACGGGTTACCGATATCTTCAGAAATGACGAAATACTAATCGATTATAAGCTTAAATAGCTCTTGAACTGTGATGAAAACAATGGATCTTTTTACCTTTGCAGTCGTATAAGAATATCTTTCTTAGCTATTTCCTGCTTCTTTACAAAGTATGGCTAAGACCCAGATCAAGCCACTACTGCGCAAGTCAAAGGAGACAAGTACGGAACCCCCGGGTGCGTTGCCGATTATCGGTGACTTGCACCTTCTCAAGGGACAAATTCCAGCTGGAGCCATTGCCGACAAACAAGTCCCGATTTTCAAGTCCCGACAAACAAGCACTCATTGTGAGTAGCAAGGAAGTTGTTAAGGAGTGTTTCACCACAAACGACCAAGTTTTCCTGACCCGCCCTAGCTCTGCTGCCTCAACATAACATGGGTTATGGTAATGCGCACGTCACCTTTACCCTTCTGGTCGCATGTGCTATCAATCATGATACATAGAGTCAAGTCAACGTTATCTTAAATACACATCGGATATTGAATTGATAGAAACAAGCATTGTACATTTCAGACCCACACACAACACTCGAAATCAATCATAATCATGCCAACTACCATATTAATAAATAGAAAGTTGGCCAGAAACAGAAAGCTCTAAAACATTAAAGAAAGAAAATATGCATCATGCATACAGCACATTGCCATATATACGTCCCTAGTGATAAGCTTTCTAAAGGGCATACCATGGCTTTTTTCTCCTCTCCTTTCCAAGCCTTAATTGTGGCTTTTTCAGGTTTCTTACTTCTCTATGCTTCCTTCAAAATGAGAACATCACAGACCAAAAATAGCAAGAAAAAAGCCAATGTTGACAAGTATGGTGTCCCTGAACCGTCACGTGCATTGCCAATCATAGGCCACCTCCATCTTCTCGGTAGCCATGGTCAAACCCCAGTGTTTCGAGTCCTTGGAGCCATGGCTGACAAATGCGGCCCAATCTACTCTCTCACGATGGGCAAGCACCGAATCCTGGTGCTGAGCAGTTGGGAGCTAGTAAAAGAATGCTTCAGCGCCACAAACGATAGAATCTTCGCCAACCGCCCAAGCTTAGCGGTAGGGAAGTACCTGTTCTATGACAATGCCGCGTTTGCATTTTCGCCGTACGGTCAATACTGGCGTGACGTCCGCAAGTTCGCCACCCTTAATCTCCTTTCGAGCCAGCGGGTCGAATAGCTCGAACACATCCGAGTCTCGGAGGTCAACTCCTTGATCTTGAATTTGCTCCAGCTTTGCACAAACCCTAACTGTCATAATCATGAGGAAATAATTCCTTTCGGCGAGCTTTTGGAGCAACTGATGTTTAACATAAACGTCAGGCTGATTGCGGGCAAGCGATTCTCGGGGCCCGGGAAAGAGGGCGGTGGCGGAGAGGCGCAGCGGTTGATGAAGGCGATAAAGGAAGCGACGTACCTGAGCGGGGTTTTCCCGTTGTCGGACATGATTCCGTGGCTCGAATGTTTGGACATTCAGGGACATTTGAGCTCGATGAAGCGTACTTTCGAGGAGATTGACTCAATATTGGGAAAGTGGGTTGAAGAACACCGTGGAGCGAGAGCTGATTATTGTAACAATAGGGACGTTGAGAGTGACCTCATGGGCTTAATGCTGTCCAACATTGAAGAAAACGACGCAATGTTGTCTGGTTATAGCCGTGATTCGGTTATCAAAGCGACGGCCCTGGTACGCCATTTTTGACCGCTTTCTTAATTTGCTCTTGGGAGCAGCACTATATATGTATTCTAATTACTAACCTGTTTTATTCGTTTTGTTTTTGTTGCTGACCAATTTTTTCAGTATACATTTTGGACTAAAATAATAGTATATATTTTCTAACAATTTTTATATATATCTATATATATATATATATATATCCAAATGAACCAAACTTGGGACTAAGTACTTTAAATCGCCTTTTAAAGTTTACAATCAACAAAATTTGAACCTATATTTTAAATTGTTACTTTAGTATTTACTTTTAGACTAAAATAATAGTATATGTGTTCTAACAGAAAAAAAAAAAAATCCAAATGATCACCAAACTTGCGACTAAGTTTAAAATTTAAATCGCCTTTTAAAGTTTACAAACAACAAAATTTGAACCTATAGGATAAATTGTTGCTTTGTTTGGTGTTCTGCGTTTGAAACAAAACTATTTAAAAGCCAAAATTTTGGAGTATAATCGAAACTTTGTTTCATATAAATATCGCAATTATAAGAAGTTCAGAAAAAAAAAATAAGGAAAAACATGTAAAAAAAATAAGAGTTGGGGCAGAAATCAAAAGAGCCTTTGGGCAGGAGGAGATTCCCTATGTATATTATTGTTTAATTTGTCGTTGTTTTTTCCATATGCAATTTAAACTTTCCTTTCTTTTCTTTCCCTTTTTTTTCCTTTTTTTTCT
Organism: Morus notabilis; assembly: GCF_000414095.1. Lineage (NCBI taxonomy): Eukaryota > Viridiplantae > Streptophyta > Magnoliopsida > Rosales > Moraceae > Morus > Morus notabilis. The sequence goes on from NW_010362558.1 coordinate 17,949, forward strand.
TCTGCGACATGCAACGTAACCATACACGTTCCCCTCCGTACTAAATTTTGGCAGATCCTAATACTAACCGGAACCGAAAGCACTGGTCTAACACTAATATGGATGTTCTCCTTACTATTGAACAACCCAAGTGTGTTGAAGGCTGCCCAAGAAGAGTTGGACAGGCATGTAGGAAGAGACAGATGGGTGCAAGAATCAGACATCAACAACCTCAAATTTCTTCAAGCCATTTTCAAGGAATCTCTGCGACTGTAACCACCAGGTCCGATATTACCTCGCGAGGCCTCGGAAGACTGTTCCGTTGCCGGCCACTATGTCCCCAAGGGCACCCGTTTGATTGTCAACCTTTGGAAACTGCAACGTGACCCGCTTGTGTGGCCTAACCCGAGCGAGTTCGGACCACAAAGGTTCATAACAACAAATGCACACCTGAATTTTAAGGGCCAAAATTTTGAGTATATTCCGTTTAGTTCGGGTAGAAGATCATGCCCCGGGTACGCACAAGGTTCGCTAATGGTTCAACTTGTATTAGCTCGTTTGGTTCAGGGGTTTGATATGAAAACCAAAGACGAGATGCCTGTGGATATGCGTGAAGGACTAGGCATTGCCTTAGAAAAGCTCAGTCCACTTGAAGCTGTCCTCTCTCCTCGCCTTCCTCTTCAGCTCTATGAATGCCTTTGAAGCAGATGCATACTTAGGACAAAACTTTTTATGAAATCTATGGAAACTGTAGCCGAATGCATTACTACATTCTAGCTGATAAGTATGTTGCTAATGAACAAGACCAAGCAGCCGAGCAGGCACAGTCCTTGCGCTAGTGTGGGACCCACGCCACTAATAATTATGCTAATTGGTCCTATTGTTTATCTTTTGAGGTATAATATAAAACTTATAAATGATGCTTACTTTTTATTAGTTGTGATAGCTCATAAGTAATAATATTCCCTATAGCTACTATGGAATTGGTACTATCAAAAATCAATAGTGCTAAAATACTAATTTAGTCTACTCTATTATGTTATATTTTGAAAGGGTAGTAATTCTACTTTTCGTATTTAGCTTACTCATATATGTAGGTCTAAATTTATTTTTTGTCATATAATATAAAATCTATTACACTGCTAGAGTCTAGACATGTGGTTGTTCTATATTTTTACTTTGCTGCAATAAGCAATTAAATGTTGTTGATTCTCATCTATATATCGAAACACGTCCCATAAATTCAAGCAAAATATGAATTTTTTTTTTTTAAATCCCATCAACTACTTTGAGGAAGGAAACTGATAAACATTGATGCCTAAATTCCAAGAAAATTAAATAGAAGATGCAAAAGTCGTTTGCATGGATACTATACGACATGGGCCGAACGCTTCTGAAATTTCGCTGGGCCATGCATCTCTCAAGATAAGATACCCATCACCTGTCATTGACAGGGACACTGAGAGCATATAAATAAACAGATTATTTTCATTAGAAAATTACCCAAAAAAAAAAAGAACCGATTATTGTACACGCAAATTGAGAACTCAAACTACAAAATATACACAATCATGCTGCATATCTTTCATGCATGTAGTTAGTGTTTCTATTAATTATACGTTATACATTTCGGATGTACTTTGCAATTGAGCGAAAAGGCGTTGCTCAATATCTGGAAGCGGCAACGTCCATTAAAAGATTAATTTATCTAATTAGCCAAACCAAATGAGTTGAAACAAGATCAGGAAATTATGTTTAAGGGCACCAGTATCAATGCTAGGCGTCGGAATTAATAGAAAGGTTTGAAGGTTTCATGTTGTGGAATTAACTTTTTTTTTTATATAGCATGTGATATTCAGTGGCAGAGCTAGCCTCCAAATTGAGTGGGGTGTACATTATATCTCTTTTAAGAAATATAACATATATGTATCACAGTTTTTTTTTTTCAAAAAAAAAAAATACATGCATATATTCAAAAATTATTATAACATATTACAATAGGCAAAATGACGAGTTTTCGTCTTTTGAAAGCACTGTATAATAGCTTCATTTTCAACACGATTGAAAATTTCTTTCTCGATGTAGATGATCAAACTATCATTCATCCATTGTTCTCCAATTCCATTTCGCAAACGGTTCTTTACAATATTTATGACAGAAAATACTCTCCACAGTAGCCGTAGCAACGGGTAAAATTAGTGTCAAAGTAATCAACATGTAAATTAGTGGGTACACATAATTCTCTGTGTCACAACCATTTTTTGTCTAAGAGTGCTAATACCTTTCAATCATGTAAAAACTTTACTCGAACACATAGCAATTATATAAGTTTCAAGTTGATTCTCAAGAACCATAAGCTTGACCACAAAAAAAATCTCTTGGATAATACTTAGCAAGCTGGATCAATTTTTCTTTGTCAAAAGTAATGAATGAATCATCTGGGCATAAGCAAGCTAGACAGAGAAGCAACTCGGTATTTACTTCAGTAAAATGATCATTTAATTCTTGAAGTTACATATCAATGACAAAATATAATTATTCCACACGAAATTGGTGTAAAATTATAACTTTTTGAGCTCTGCGTCGCGATCTATCTCGTGCTCTAAAGATATCATCCATGTTGAGAATATCAATATGGTGCTCTTGGCAAAACAAACAAACTTGATCAAAAAGAGAATCCCACCCACTCTCCCTCATCATTTGCAATCTTTGTATACATATTTTCACTAAACTCATGGCGTTCACAATATCTTGATCTTTTCATTGCAATGCCTTTGATAGCTCATTTGTAACTCCTAATATATTTCTCATCAAATGAAGATTAAACACAAAACCAAATGATTGGATTGAATCCAATGAATTGCTCGCTTCACATCTTTGTTCAGAACTCAACCCATCCTCAACAATTATTTCAGGGACTTCAATTATAGATGCGAACATGCTAATCAAGCTAATTAACGTACCATAGTGTAAGCCCCAACGTGTTTCTCCATGACGTTTTAGAGAAGTTTGCTCATTCAGTCTCTTCCACTTGCAATTTCACCATTTTTAATTGCCCTGGCAACTATTGTAGCTTGCTTATCTTGAAGAATGTCACAACGTCTAGGTGAAGCTCTAACAGTATTTACAACGCTAGCAACCACACTAAAGAGGGACGCAATTTGAATATATTTTTGAGAAATAGTAGAAAATATGCTAATATGAAAAGGTTAAGAAAGTATATAGGTCAATTTTTAGTTATAGAAATTAATAGGCTATAACTTGTCAAGTTATAGTTCATAATCAGATAAGTTGTGGATAAATTTGTCAAGTTATGATTTATAACCAGACAAGTTGTGGACAATTATGGACAATAATTTGTCAAGTTATGATTTATAACCAAACTAGTTATGAACGAAAACAAAAATTTAACCTATTTATTAATTTATGTAAACTATTGACATATTAATTTTAATTCATCCCAAATCTTAACCTATTTTTCTCTTTCTCCCTATATTTTTTGGCCACATACACAAGAGCTAACTGAAGTTGATGGGCAAAGCAATGAATATAAAATGCACATGAGTTTTCTTCCAAAACGAGAGTTTTGAGACGATTAGGCTTACTTTGCAAATTGCTAGCCCAATCATTACCTTGCCCCCACAATTGTTAAAAGTGATTTAAAAAAAAAAAAAAAAGTGAGTAGGGGGGACAGCCCCCACTCGTTCCTATAATCTGCCCCTGGTTGATTCAACTTTACTTGCTTGGATGGACTATGAATAATGATACAATCACTTTTTTTTTTCTTAAACCTTAATTTGTCTGCATTATATAACTCTAGCTAAACCCAGGTCATCAAGTACTCTTGCATGAGTACTCCAAAAAGAATTTGCCTGACCGGAGATGATTCAGCTCTCTCGTTGATTTTATTAATTTAAATTTAAAATTTAAATTTTATTACAGTAAAAATTTTTTATAAATAATCACATCTAATTTTTTTATTATAATAAAAAATTCTCACATAAAGTTACATCTCAACTCAAATCAACAAATCAGCGAACTAAACATATCGTAATATTATCTTTATTTTTCACATAGGCTACAGTATCCATTACAAAAACTTTGTCCTATTGTGTGTCAATCCTGATCAGTCCACATTTGAAACTGGCTAGTGATTGATGAGATACACTGCAACATTTTAATTTGTCCATTTCTAGATTTTTATCTTTTTTGTTAGGCGGGAAAAAAATATCAAGGAGTTGTCAGGCTACTATAAATTAAATACGCGTTGCCCGTATTAATGGATACGCATTAATTAATTGCTTGCCACAAAAGAATTTTTGTTTTTTTAGAGGGGAAAAAAACGACATGATCAGACCAGGTCTTGGCCGATATTCACTCCACTAACTTTTTGAAGTAAATTAAGCTGACTTTTATTCAATTAGGAAAATATCAGCTCGCACAAAAACGCGATAAATTTTGGCAAACAATCTAACCAAACAAAATTAACATGCAACGGCATATTTTTTAGTGCTAACAATTTATGCATTTGTGGTAATACATGATATTGTTGAAGAAGTGTCATTTTACTTAGCGAACAAAATTGTTACTTAGCGAACAAAATTATACACGATTTATTATTTCATTATATTACAAAATATGATAATTACTATGTTATTTTTACTATATTTATAATATTTTAAAATTTTTGTTAAATTTCAAGTTAAAATATGAAATTTTATCACGTAGTGTAATAACTTTTTTACCATGAAGTGATCTTACGGAGAGGAAATCTCATTTACGCTAGGTCAAGTTATCCCTTTGACTTATCAAGATTGTAAGTTAATTCCAATGAGTGAGGTCTATGCTCATATATCTCCATATATTATGAAATATGCAAAAATCTACGACGGAGATTAGTTCAACTCATGATCCGAGCCTATATGGACGGCAAAGCTTAAAATCTAGAGAAATAGTATAAAATAGGCCAATATGAAAAGTTTAAGAAAATATATAGGTCAATTTTTAGTTATAGAAATTAATAGGCCATAACTTGTCAAGTTATGGTTCATAACCAGATAAGTTATGGACAAACTTGTCAAGTTATAGTTCATAGTCAGACAAATTATGAATAATTATGGACAATAGCTTGTTAAGTTATGATTCATAACCAGACAAATTATGAATAAAAATAATAATTTAACATATTTATTAACTTATGTAAACTATTGACCTATTAATTTTAATTCATCTTAAATTTTAAGTCTATTTTCCTCTTTCTCCCTAAAATCTAAACTCATGACTAATGATAAGTTCATCAATTTTCTCGAATAAAATTGGGCCTAATGGATCCAATGTCAGGTTTTTAAAGAGTTGGGCTAGCCCAACAGATACTAATGCCGCACCAACCAACCAACAAACGAAAGAGAACTGAGAAAATCTGTACATACCAAAGTTGAACTCCTGGCTCTACCCCGTCGTCGTCTTCTTCTACAGACTTCCCAACGTTGAATCTGAATGCGAGTAATTAACAGTTAGGGACATTTCAACGAGTTTTACGTCTCAGTCGAAAAATATGGCTGCCAATTTCTGGACTTCCTCTCACTAGTATGTTCTTGAACTCCCCATCTTTTGCCCACTTTGTTTCCTTATTCTTTTTAGATTTTTCCTAGCTTTCTTAATTAATTTATTTATTTTTGTACCCAGCAAACAGCTGTTGGACCAGGAAGAGGTGGATGTGGTGCATCCGCTTGACAAGGAGAAAGGCATCACTCTTGCAGAATTCAAGCTTCTTAAAATGCACATGGCCAATTGTATGCGATTTTTTTTTTTTTTTTTGCGCCCCTCTTGTTGTTTCGTTATTGTTTTTGAATGTCTTATGTCTATGCTGATTTCTACGATCTGGGTTTATGTATTTCTTCGTGAATTTTCCAAGTTGAACTAAGAATTTTACTTTTTATACGAAATGTTCAACTGGGTCACACTTCAATTGTTGATCGTTGCAAATAATTCTTGATGTTGAATTAGCCTATGGTATAACACGGACTTATAAGGGTTATCTTTTTTCTCTTTTTTTTTTTTTTCCTTTTTTTAACCTCTTGGCTGATACACTTGATTGATGATATATTTTCTTTACCTTTTATTTTCTCTCAGATATATGGAAATTAGCAACGCATGTGAAAGTGAGACAAAGGTTTGACTTGGTCTTTGTGTTTTTTTATTTGATGTTCCAGTTTCAGTTTCTCATGATATTACCTTTTCTATCATGATATGGAACCAGACTTCTGAATTTTATTTGGGAAATGCCATTGGCAACATCATGCTGAAGAACATGTAGTCCTTTTTATAAATGGTTCACATTGTTATTTTGTTAGCACAGAAACTTGTTGACATTTACTTGTATTCCAGGAATCCTTTGGGTTTAAGAATGAAACTTGTTTCCAATTTTTTGACCTAAAGGCTTGGTTGAGTTAAAAGTGCAAACAAATAACATAGTTTAATGCTTTTATTTATCCTTTTTTTTCTTTTTTTATAAATAATCCACAACATCATCAAATGAGTTAATAACTATATATTTTTATCATCTTAACTAATTTTGTATGGCAACATTATTCATCTTTATTTCACCAATTTTTATAATCTTTTTCTTGTTCACTGGTATTTCAGGGTTGTAGCTACTGCAGTTACATATATGAGACGTGTGTACACCAGGTATATTGGGTGAAAAATTTCCCAGTGGTCATGTGCTCTCTGCAGTTTTTTTTTTTTTTTTTTTAGTTGAATAGATAGGTCTTTTAGGGATGAGTTACAGTCTTACACTTTCCATGGCTCGGTTACTAAGTTGCAATCCTGTGTCTACATTACATTACTTGATGATATGATCGTTGGACATCCGAAAATGTTGAAAATAAATAGGAAAATCGGGATATATGAGAGTTGCAATGCGCCACATCTGATATACATAACTTCTGTTTCTGATTTCAGGAAGAGTCTGTCTGAATATGATCCACGTCATGTCGCTCCAACATGCTTGTACCTGGCAGCAAAAGCAGAGGAAAGCACAGTGCAGGCTAGACTTCTTGTATTTTACGTCAAAAAAATGCGTATGTCCTCAACATGATAAATTGATCTATATTATGCAAAAGTGAATTGTTGTTATCCAATTTAAGATGTGAAGCTCTGAAACCCGTTTAGTTGGTGTTGTAGCGACTGATGAAAAGTTTAGATTTGAGATCAAAGACGTGCTTGAAATGGAAATGAAGATTTTGGAGGCAATCAACTACTATCTAGTTGTATTTCATCCCTACCGTTCATTGTCTCAGTAAGTATTTTGTTTGAATGACTTAGATGACTTGCAATACCATTTATAATGATCTTTTGGCAGTTGAAATACTGGTTGGATTCTTTATAGCTTGCAGTATTTTCTATTGTATTTTTTTTTTTGTCAATCTCTTTGTCGTTTTTGTCATAGATCGTGATTTGTATGGTCATTTGAACAAATTATACTGAAATCTAACTTTTTTTAATAGTTTAAAACTAACAAGTTTATTTCGTGTTTTCTTTAACAGGCTCCTTCAAGATGCAGCACTTAATGATATAAGTATGACTCAATTAACTTGGTAAGACCAGTATGCTGATAAGTTTTTTTTTTTTTTTTTTTTCTGCTGATTTCTTTTTGTACTTTATATCTTAGAAAAGTTTATACATGATGTCTGATTCTTGTTTCAGTACAACGAAATCGTAATGAACTCTTAATATTCTGTAAAAACAGGGGACTTGTCAATGACACGTACAGGATGGATCTTATACTTGTACATCCTCCTCATCTGATCGCTTTAGCTTGTATATATATTGCTAGTGTGCTCCGGGATAAAGATACCACTTCATGGTTTGAAGAGCTCCGTGTTGATATGAATGTGGTGAGTGATTCTTCCAAGCTAAAATTGAGGTTTTCTTTTCTTTTTTTTCTTTTTCTTTTTTTCCTCGATCAAGTTAATACCTTGCTAAAAGCATTCAAAAAGTTAGGACGCCAGGTTATTATTATGCTTCTTTAGAAGTTGTCAAAACCGTCGTCGTCCGAATTGCGTATTCGTTCTTTGATTATTGAACATAGATTTAGGTCATTCTTGATAGTTATGCTTTTGTACCCAATGAAGTAATTTGTGTATATCTTTTGCAGGTGAAAAATATATCGATTGAGATATTAGATTTCTATGAAAACCACAGAATTAACATGGAGGAGAGGCTTAATGTTGCTATGGCCAAGCTTGGTGTGAAATTTTAGCTGGCTAACTACTTTCTGCCTCTTGCTTTTGAACGGTAGATGGTTACAGTTATTTATTTCCTTTTGCAATTACTAAGATGGCTTTGCCAGCCATTCTCTGAAAGAGTAAAATGATCATGACGTTGAATGTATTATGGACCAATCCATGTTGTAAAGCCACTTGCTCTTTCTAAGCAAGCTTGGAATTCAATCAAATGTTTGTGCAATTGCGCATTTCTCCCCATAAAATTCTTCCTTGGTAACAAGATTTAGAGCAAGTGTCACATTATTTTGATGACATTTTTCAACCTATTTTGCCATGATCAAAATGATTTACACGTGAACAAGTATCATTAACTATACATTCAGCCACGAGAAGTTTTTAAAAAATGACAGGTATAATGGCATTTCTCTTCTTTGCGCAGGTAGCACAATTCACAACTTAGAAATCTTGCAACTGACACCAACTAGTTACTGATGATTCATAGGAACATAGCTAAAGTTGATATGAAAAAAACAAAAAAAAACAAAAAAAAACAAAACAAAACAAAAAAAGGCACAAATATGAAATATGAAATAGGATAGGGAGAGTCTTGAATAAGCCGAGTCGATTCTGTTTGGTCTATTATCTCCCTCTCTTGTTGGAAAACGGCATGATTCATGAATTGCTTCAACCTTGGTCAGTGATTACTTTTTCCCCTTCTTAGCCTTTTTCTTCTCTGTAATATGACAAAACAATCAAGTAAACAATTATTATAGAAAGAAAAAATAAAAATGGTAAGAAAGAGCTACCTAATTTCCTCTTAGCTTCAGATTTTGCAAAGAAATCCCTCCACTCATTGGTTAGTACAAAAATGGGCTCCTCATCTTCCTCTTCCTCTTCTATCCCATAATACTCCTGTTCCTGTAATACCCTGTTCATCATCCCCAATATGAAATTAGGGCACACACGGAAATTTAAGGCCGTTCAAAGGATCGAAACGGTAAAGGATTGTGTTTGTAAGCAATATATATATATATATAATCGCTAGGTTCTCCAAACCCAGAAGCGCCTTCATTTGAATCCTGAGGGAAGAAAGCAGGGGAAGGTGCAGAGTTTGGGTTTAAGGGAATATGAGCAAAAATAGGGCGTATTTGTCGGTGGCAGTGGTGGCAGTGGTGGTGGTGGTGGTGGTGGTGGTTGTGGTGGTTGTGGTGGTGCGGGCAGAGGAATAACTGATGATGATGGCGACAGTGGTGGTGGTGGTGGTGGTGGGGATGCGGAAGGGAGGAAGGGC
>NW_010362558.1:27489-39024 GCF_000414095.1 Morus notabilis
TGAACCCTCTGACTCTGAAGTTTCGTACAATTGTTTATTGTTACCATTTTTTCTACGACATTAGTTTCCCATTCTATGATGTCGTTTTCCGTCCTAATACGACATCATTTATGACACCTTTTTCCACATTACGACATCCTTGTCCAATGCGACATCTTTGGCTTACGACGTTGTTTTTCATCAGACATCATGTTCACGCGAATATTATATACATACGACATAACGGCGCATTTCCAGACGTCATTAGCTTCGTACGACATAAATCATAGTTCACGCGTTTTGCAGCCAATTTGACGGACCTCTCTGTTTTCACACATGTTGCTGTGATTAGAATTAGTTTTAAAAATAATTTTATTTTTAATAAAAAATAAAAAAAATTATTTTAAAAATTATTTGAAATTAATTTTAAAATTATGTTTAGTTAGTTTTTTAAGAGATTATTTTGAGTATAATAAAAAAATAAAATCGTGTTTAGTTATAATTATTAATTAATATATTATAATCTTATTAATAAATATTCTTAAAAATAAAAATAGAAAAGTAAAAACAATTTTTAACTGTTTTTTAATTTCTTCATAAAAATTATTTTCACTATTTTTATTTTTATTTTTAAAATATTTACTAAATAAATTTTGTTTCATTTTCATTTTTTGTTTTTTAAAATATGTGAAAACCTGTTTTTTAAAAACGGGTTCTAAATACGCACAAAGATCTCTATTTCCTCATTAGGGAAAAAAAAAAAAAAAAACAGTTTGTCATCTAGCTAATATGTTGTTGCCTTTCAAGGCTGGCGCTTATGTTCCTATGAATTTAGAAAATTCTGAAAAAAAAAAAAAAAAAAGAAAAAAACGTGGTTTTTAAGTTTGTTCAGCTATGACTATGTACAGTTTTACACAATGCCTGGCTGTCTGGGCAAGAAGTTCCTCAACGATCAATTTACTTTCTGTCGTCATCTCAGTTCACCAAGCCAACTTTCAGACTTATTAAGGCATAAACTGTTTTTCCTCCTCTGGCTGGAAAAAAGAACTTACAAGTTACAATGGGAACATTATTCTATTAATTAAATTGATTGGTGTTTCTCGAGGAAGCACTCCAAGTTTTTTCTTTTTTAAATAAATCATGGGAACATTGACAAAATAAACTTGTAAAATTATTAAGTAATATGGGCTTCATCCTCTTTTTAGCCGAAAGAATAAAAAGTGAAGCAATCTTTGCAATTGCTGAATTAATAAACAAATAAACAACATTGCAACACGAGCTTATCCCACTTTTAAAAAAGTTTTTCTCACTATGTGTATATAAGGACCAATTAGATGTAAAAATATCATAATTAATCTTATAAAATGTTCAAGTGGAAGAAATTATCCAAATTTTTAACCTCATTTTTAATTTGACCAATATTGTAATAAATTTTAAAGTTTAAGTAGTGAATTGTCAAGATTAAAAATTAAGGAATTAATTTACTAAATATGTAAAGTTAAAGAGGTGTCCGTACAAAAATATATATATTTGAATATAACTTTATCTTATATATAGTTTAAAACATATCAATTTATACAAATTATTGTCCTCAAAATTTGAATAATTGGTATAAATAGTCCCTAATTAAAGAAGATAATTTAATCTCTAACATTTTAATTTTAGTAAACACCCCTCGTCAAATTCCTCACTATTAATCACACGTCACCTCTCACGTGAGAATAAGCTGAAAAGACTGGAAAGCCCTTATTAGGAAATGGGGTGTTAAAAATTTGAGTTTGGAGAGTTTCTCATCCCCCACCGTACTTGCCCTCAATCCGCCGGAAGAAAAAAACAAATGGAAGTCTCCGATGTTGGCCGAGGAAGCATGTTGAGGTCAGCTAAAGAAGCGTTATCACGTCACACAATGCACTCCTACCGTTGTCTGGGAAGATCTAATGTCGGAGGAGATCGCTCAATGCTCTCCATGGAAGATACAAAGCCGAAGATCTCTCTAGTCTGTAGATGTCCTCTACCTCACATGGGAAGATCGAGGAAGAACTGGACGGTGATGGGGACTGCTCACGGTGGGAAGCTCGTGGCGGCAGATCCATCGCTGCAAGCCAGATTCGTCTCCGAGCACTCGTCACCGCTTGTCCGCTCCTCCCCCTCTCGTCTCGCCCAACTCTGTCGTGCAAACCCAGCTCTCCATTGCCAAGCACTATCAAAGGTCTTGAGGTCAAAGGTCTTGAGGTCTTGAGGTGTGTTAAAAAATGGCTGGTTGATTTGTTTTTCTGCAATATGAATAAATGTTTGCAGATTCGACACCCCTCTTTTGTTTTTTTTTTTTTTTTTGGGGAAATCAAAGCCTTTTCTTTTGTTTTAGGTTTGGGCTTTCTTTGATCTTTGGCTTGTGTCTGGTGATCAACATTATCTGTTGAGGCATGAAGCTTCCAAATGTTACTGGTGCACGATAATGACTTTGAAGCTTTTGGCCATGGATATGTAAGTGAAATGCCATTTGGGTTAAGCTTTGTGCTTCTTCGCAGCTTTCCCATTCTTTGCAGAATTTTTTAACGTTGTTCACCTTAAATTTCATCATTAATGTTATTTTCATTTGACCAAAATACCCTCTAACATTGGATCACATGCATTACACGTGATACATCTGATGCGATAAAATTAACACTAACAAGTGCACTAACCGTTCAAGTAATAAAGTGATAATAAAGATATCATTCCCAACGATGATTGATAAAATTCACAGATAAAGTGATTAAACTGATTATGTTATTTGAGATTGCAAAATTAGGAGTAACGTGAATCAAAACTAAATAAACATTAAAAATCAGAAAAATATAAAGATGCAAGATTTAAGAGAGAAATCAATGAAAGAAAACGTTAGAGAGTTGATTTCACCTACACCGGTTCATCCACAAGTTCAAAAGAATGAATCTCAATTATTATCAATCACGAGATGGTAAAATTCCCTAATGTTCAATTATTCATATTTTGGGTCTAATCAACTATCACATATATTTTTAACTTCAAATATCCTTAGTTCAGGTCTATTCTAGATTAATTCAATATGAGATGCATTAGATTTTGTGGAATCCTTTTTCAGTTAAATCTCTCTCTCAGTTACAACTTAAACTGACCACATGAATGTCCTAAGATCCTTATTCCGTTACTCCTCGTCCACTCATGGCCTGTTCTATATTTTGCTGGAATGTTATTCACATCCAAGATTCAATTCACAATTTAATATTTCATATCACATAGCTTCTCTATCCGAAACATCACTATGATCAATTCCCAATTAAATAAATAAAAAATCCTAAGAACAATAGAACACGCTCTTCATGAAAAAAATAATAAATTACAACTCATTCAAATTGAAACTCAGAAATCACAGGTTCAGATCCATCAATCTCTAACTAAAAGTATTAAACCATAACTAAATTAAATAAACCAAAGAGAATTCCAGAAGACATCACCGTATGAATCACAAAAGAAGAAAAGAAGAAAGAAGGTTAAATCTCAATGGTCGAACATCACATATCGTTTATCCACCAAGCTTCTGCTGTTCCTTCTCAGATTTTCCTCTAGGTCAATCTCCTCCTAAAAGCCCTGGCCAAATCTCCTTCCAAAAGCTCTGGGTGAATCCGTTTTTGCCTCACTGCGGAACTGCCAGCCAAAAATCCCCTTTTGACTGTTGCTCATTTTTTCTTTTTAAACCCGATTATGCCTTCCACAAAACTCTCTCTCTCTCACCGGCTGTCCTTCCACTCCCGGATCTTTCTCTCTTTTTCATCTTCAAACTCTCGGTTAGATAGGGTTTTCTCCAAAGAAGTCGCAACTCCTTATCCTCTCTAAATCAGCCCCCCTTATCCAGCGTTTAATCTCAAGAAGAAAGCACAAAACCGTAATGGCCAAATTTAGCCTCCTTCGTTTGTGGGCTTTTAATGGGCCGAAACTGGGCCTAATTAATTGTGGGCTTTTATATGTTAATCTGTGGTAGATTATCAAGCTTGCATCCATCCTACATAATTAGATTAAAAAGACATCAATTTGCTAATAAAATACCTTAAAACTAACTAATATTAAACCTGCAAAAGTTTAATAAATTGGTATAAAACCAACTCATCAAACTCTCCCAAACTTAACATTTTGCTAGTCCTCGAGCAAAAAGATGAAACAAGACAAAATAAAATCTAAAACTGCTATCAAAACAACAGCCTAAAGAATCGATTCAGTTTAATGTACCAAGCAAGCCTCAAAGATTGCACAATTCTCATAATTCAAGAAAAATCGCAAACCATGTAGAGTCTAGAATTTCAAACCTGGTGCAAGCCTTGCCCTACCTGTGATCCCTTCAAGTATTCAAGTAAATAACCTTTCACACTTAAATCGTTGCAATCCTAATCAACTTATTCACACCAGAATCCCTGTTGGATCTCTTAGGAGAATGTATGAGTAATTCCCCGAATTCTATAAGCTTGCTTTTCTTACCTCTCTCCACTAATGACTACAACCATATAAAACTCAGATCAAAAGGTCTTTATTAAGCTTGTAGCATAAGGGTCGGGTGATGGTTGTCAAGAAAAGGCTAAGGATTAAACAAAGTTAAGAGAATCATTAAGGTAATGCACCAAGAAGGGTCTTTTCTCTTTATTTTCTTCATGAAGAAAGAATTCCTTTCTCACTCCCTTTTTCACATTTTCTCCCCCAAACTTAGCGATTAACATTGTCCTTGCCTTTCGTAAGGTTGGGGTGTCTTATTCACATCTTGCTCTCTTTTTTTATTTTTTATTTTTTATTTTTTTGCACGCCAGACAATAACCTCACATTTTTCTCTTCCTCAAAATTTCCCTTCTCTATGACATTGTTGTTTACATGAATCTCTTAAAAGGGTACTCAATGGTTTTTCGGGATATAGGTGTAATGTCAACGTGGCTAGAAAGAAATCAATATTCGGCTCATGATGTAACTCCTACTATTGTAATGGCTCAATAGTGTGACTAGTGGTAGACTGCATCATGGTAGGCTTGAAAGGCTCAAATGATCCAAAAATGGCATAAATCATCTCTAAATTTAATGTGTTGTCTGGGATTTCGCCTCAAGAGGTAATCGAACAAGTTCTAGAATTCGGTGAGATCACAAGAGTTTCTAAATCTGCGTACGATTTCTCAGAAAATGCACACAGCTAAGTGATCTTGATTATTCATTCACCTACCCATGGCAAATCACAGACACAACAAAACAAACACCAGATTCAAGCACACAGATTCAAAGCATGATTTTCCAATTTCCAAGAACTACAAATCATTCCAATCAAAACCTTCTCAGCAATTTTAGTTCATAAACTGAATCGAAAGACCTCCCTCATACTTATGATGTACATTGTCCCCAATGTAACAAATGAAAACAAAAGGAGAAAGAGAAGATACTGCCATGTCTGTTACTAAGATCTTGTTGACATGCTAGGAGCATCAACATCTCAGCAATTTCCACTTTTAACGTCCTGTGATGCTGAGAAATTCTCAAGTTGTCTTATGTACTGCTGCATCTACAAATAGAGAGAAATATTCACAAAAATAATAAAGAATAAAAAATAGAAGATTGAAACTATGACTTATTATCTCTAACTAGGATATCAAATGCATGCAAAATATAAAAATAAAAGATGGGAGAATTTAGTTCTAAGTTATAGTCGTTAGCTTGACTTTTCCATTCATGTGTCTTGTAACACTGTGGTGACAGATTTAGAATCAAACGCTCCAGTGATGTAGTGCTTTAAGCGATGCCCGTTGACCTTGAATGTGTCATTCTGCTTATTATGACGAATTTCAATTGCACCGAAAGGAGACACGTTTACCACTGTATAAGGTCCGGTCCACCTGGATTTGAGCTTTCTTGGAAAGAGACGAAGCCGGGTGTTGTACAGAAGAACTTGTTGCCCGGGAACAAAATCCTTCTTTGCAATGTTTTTGTCATTCCACTTCTTCATTATTTTCCTTGTAAATCCTTGCATTTTCATAAGCTCCTAGTCTAAACTATTTAAGCTCATCCACCTGCAATAGACGTTTTTCCCTTGCAGCTTGCAAATCAAAATTTAAGAATTTAGTAGCCCAATATGCCTTATGTTCTAGTTCCACGGGGAGATGACAAGCTTTTCTAAAAACAAGCCTATATGGAGACATTCTTATTAGGGTCTTGAAGGCTGTCCTATACGCCCACAAAGTGTCATCCAACTTAAATGCCCAATCCTTCCTAGAGGTGTTCATAGTCTTTTCAAGAATTTGCTTCAGCTCCCTATTTGAAACCTCTAACTGACCACTAGTTTGAGCATGGTACATGGTGCCCATTTTATGAGTCACTCCATACTTTCCTAGTAAAGCGTCAAACTAATGATTATCAAAGTGTTTTTCCCGATCACTTATTATGGCTCTAGGAATCCCAAACCGTGTGAAGATGTTTTTCTTAAGAAATTGAACCACTACCTTGGCATCATTGGTGCGTGTTGCAACAGCTTCTACCTATTTAGAAGCATAATCAACCGCAACTAGAACATACTTATTAGAAAAAGATGGGGGATAAAGCCCTATAAAATCAATGCACCAGACATTAAATATTTCACAAATAAGAATGTTATTTAAGGGTAATTCATTCCTTTTTGAGATGTTACCAATTCGTTGACATCTATCACATGCAGCAACATATGCATGGGCATCCTTGAAAAGCGTTGGCCAATAGAATATAGATTGAAGTACCTTTGTTGCAGTCCGGTTAGCCCCAAAGTGTCCACCTGCTTCACTGTCATGACAATGATGTAAGATGTTGGAAAATTCATCCTCAGGTACACACCTTCGAATTACTTGATCCGCACACATTTTGTAGAGATATAGATCCTCCCAAAAATAGTGTTTCACATCTGAGAAGAACTTCT
Source organism: Morus notabilis (assembly GCF_000414095.1). Lineage (NCBI taxonomy): Eukaryota > Viridiplantae > Streptophyta > Magnoliopsida > Rosales > Moraceae > Morus > Morus notabilis. Next base: position 34,397 of record NW_010362558.1, read on the forward strand.
TTTGTTGATAAGTGTAGTGCCCTGGAATCCATTTCCCTTCAAGATAATTAGCAAAGTCTGCAACCCAGGGAATTTTAGTAACATGTGAATTAGGAAAGCTGGAAGAGATAGAAAAAATTTGTTCATCAGGAAACTCATCATTAGTGTCCTTATCATCCTTAATTGTATTTTGTAGCCTTGAAAGGTGGGCAGCCACTAGATTATCTGTCACCTTTTTGTCCTTGATCTCCAAGTTGAATTCTTGAAGGATAAGAATCCATCTCAGTAGTCTTGGCTTAGCGTCCTTCTTAGCTAAAAGAAACTTCAAAGCTGCATGGTCAATGTAAACAGTGACTCTTGACCCCATTAGATATGATCTAAATTTATCAAATGTAAATACTACAGCCAAAAGTTCTTTTTCAGTTGTAGCATAATTCAATTGAGGTCCGGTAAGGGTGCGGCTTGCATAATAGATAGCCCAAAAAACCTTGTCCTTTCTTTGACCAAGCATGGCCCCCACTGCAGTATCACTCGCATCGCACATCATTTCAAAAAGGAAGGCTCCAATCCGGTGGTACTACAATAGGGGCGGTCACAAGCTTATCTTTTAACACCTGAAATGCCTGCAAGCACACATCAGAAAACTCAATTTAGTATCTTTTATGAGGAGATTAGAAAAAGGTTTTGAGATTTTTGAGAAATCTTTGATAAATCTCCTATAAAATCCTGCATGCCCGAGGAAGCTTCTAACAGCTTTAACTGTAGTAAGTGGAGGTAGATTCTCGATCACCTCCACTTTTGTCCTATTAACTTCAATCCCCTTGGAGGAGATCTTGTGCCCTAGAACTATCCCTTCTTGTACCATAAAATGACATTTTTCCCAATTAAGTACGAGGTTCGTTTCTTTACACCGCTGCAAAACCAATGATAAATGATGAAGACAATCTTCAAATGTTAGACCAAACAATGTAAAGTCATCCATAAAAATTTCCAAAAATTTTCGTTCATGTATGAGAAGATTGTCATCATGCAACATTAGAATGTTGCTGGTGCATTACAGAGGCCGAAAGGCATTCTTCTGTAAGTAAATGTGCCATAAGGGCATGTGAAGGTTGTTTTCTCCTGGTCCTCGGGGGCAATAGGGATTTGATTGTATCCTGAACAGCCATCCAGAAAACAATAGTACTTGTAACATGCCAATCTCTCCAACATTTGATCAATAAATGGTTAGGGTAAGTGATCTTTTCTTGTGGCATCATTTAATTTTCTATAGTCAATACAAACACGCCACCCTATAACAGTTCTAGTAGGTATTAATTCATTATTCTCATTTTCAACAACTGTTATCCCACCTTTCTTTGGTACTACTTGTACCGGGCTAATCCATGCACTATCAGAAATAGGATAGATAATACATGCGTCGAGCAATTTGACCACTTTTTTCTTTACTACCTCCTGCATTATTGGATTGAGGCGCCTTTGAGGTTGAACTTTGGGCATGAAATTTTCCTCCATAAGGATCTTGTGTGTACAAATGGATGGATTGATTCCCTTAATGTATGTTATGGTCTAACCTATTGCCTTCTTATGACTTCTTAGAACTTCCAACAATTTGTCTTCCATTTCACCTGTCCATAAAGAAGAAATAATTACAGGGAATGCATCATGTTCTAAATAAGCATATTTGAGATGAGATGGAAGGACTTTGAGTTCTAGTTTTGGCTTTTGTTCTCTTAGGTTGTCCTCGGGATTCTTTGGATTTATTTCTAACAAGTTTTCTAGATTTTTGGCTTCTTCTTGAAATGTGCTATCCTCATCCATAGTGGTCCCATACTCCATAATGCATCTTTCTAAATGATCATCCTCAAATGCTTTCTTTTGGCACTCCTTAACAAGATCATCAAAGATATCCACATGAAAACAAGAAGATGACAGAGTCAAAAGGATGTTTCATAATTTTATACATGTCAAATACCACTTCATCATCATTCACTCTCAGAATGAGTTGTCCTTGTTGCACATCAATCAAAGCTCTTCCCGTGGCAAGGAATGGTCGTCCCAAAATTAGCGGCACTTCTCGGTCTTCCTCCATATCAAGGATAATAAAATCCACGGGGAAAATAAATTTATCCACTTTTACTAGTACGTCTTCAATAATTCCCCGTGGTCTCTTTATTGAACGGTCTACCAATTTAAGGACACAGTGGTTGCCTTGACTTCTCCTAGACCAAGCTTCCTAAAAATTGAAAGAGGCATAAGATTAATGCTTGCACCTAAATCACATAAAGCTTTATTAAAATATGAATTTCCTAAAGTGCAAGGAATAGTGAAACTCCCTGGATCTTTCAATTTAGGAGGCAACTTATTCTGTAGAATGGCGCTGCATTCTTCTGTCAACATGATTGTTCCATGTTCTTCTAACTTTCTTTTGTTGGACAAGATTTCCTTCAAGAATTTAGCATAACTGGGCATCTGTTACAGGGCTTTAGCAAAAGGAATGTTAATTTGCAATTTCTTAAAAATTTCTAAAAATTTAGAAAATTACTTATCTAGCTTGTCTTGCTTGAGCCTTTAGGGGTATGGAAGAGGAGGCATGTATTTTTAAGATGTTAAGTCAGAATTCATCACCCCTTTTCCCTTAGATTTCTTATTCAAATTCAACCTCTCCTCTTGAGTGGTCATTTCTTCCTTCTCTTCATTAATGGTTGAGTCCTTTTGTATGTTGGACTTGGTCACCTTAGTAGTTGGCTCATCCAATTATTTCCCACTCCTCAATGTTATGGCCTTAACTTGCTCCTTGGGGTTCTTTTCGGTGTTGCTCGGGAGAAAACCTTATGTACGCCCTGAAACCAGGTTTGCAAGTTGGCCTATTTGAACTTCTAGATTCCGTATTGAAGCTTCTTGATTCTGAAATCTTGTTTCAGCTGTGCTCAGGAACTTAGCCATCATATCCTCCAAATTTGATTTCTTTTCTTGAGGTGGGAATCCGGGAGGTGGTTGTTTCGCATTATTTTAATTCCATGCAAAGTTCGGGTGATTTCTCCATCCCGGATTATAGGTGTTGCTATACAGGTTTTTTTGCCTATGGAAATTTGATACAAAGTGCGCCTGCTCAGCAGGTGAACTAGATGAGACTTGGTTACCTGTTTGGCATTCATGGTTCAGGTGACTGCCTCCACAAAAATCACATGTATCTTATATTGGGAGTTGCAATCCATCCATCTTCTTATTGAGAGCCTCCATTTGTGCCGCTAAAGCAGTGATGGCATCAACATTGTGTAAACCTGCGGCCCTCTTAGTAGGGAGTCTCTCGGCAGGCCATTGGTAAGAATTTGTAGCCATTTCATCTAGCAACTCATAAGCTTGCTCATACGTTTTTCTCATTATTGTTCCACCTGCAGCTGCATCAATCATATTACAGATTGTGGTAGTAGAACCATTATAAAATGTTTGTACCTAAAGCCAGATTGGCAACCCGTGGTGAGGACACTTTCTTAGTAGATCTTTAAAGCGTTCCTATGCCTCATAAAGTGATTCATTCTTGACTTGCAAAAACATAGTAATTTCGTTTCGTAATTTTGCAGTTTTCGTAAGTGGGAAATACTTACCTAGGAATTTTTGTGGCATTTGCTCCCATGTGGTGATGGATCCTGAAGGTAAAGAAATTAACCAACTTTTTTCCTTAGCCCTCAATGAGAATGGAAAACGCCGCAGACGAATAGCATCTTCTGACACTCCATTATGCTTAAAAGTGTCACAGATCTCCAGGAAATTTGCCAAGTGGACATTGGGATCTTCTTGTGATAAGCCTCCAAATTGTACCGAGTGTTGAATCATTTGAATGATGGTCGGCTTGATCTTAAAACTATTTGCTTGAATTGCCGATCTTCGTATGCTAGATTCAGCTCCTTCCATTGATGGCATGGCATAATCTCTCAGTGGTCTGCTTTCCTCTCCATTGTCTTCATCCTCCATCATGTTAGTAGGTGCGGCTGCCATTCTCCTTAAATTATGGGCAATTCGCTCAATGATTAACGCCCAAAAGTGATATTCACAAGCGGTCAATTGTAGCACAGAAGGGCGGTCGTATCCACAGAGAGATAATAAAATAATAAGAAAGACTAATAGAATAAGAGCGTTAGAGAAAATTGAATTAAGGAAAAATGAGAGTTTTTGAGATTTTTGTTGAAGAAAACAGTAAGGTGTCGAGAATCCCTAATGCTTCGTTCACCAATTTCAGTTTTGATTCACAAAATAAAAGAACTGAATAGATTAAATCTCTATGTTGACTCCGGAAATATTATTATTACAAGTTATCTAAAATCGACAATATATCAATATGACAATATTGCAGTAAAAGACAATTCGCAAAATAATTTGAATAACAAAACATTGCATGACAGAATTACATAAGAAAAGCGTGACTGAACTTATATAAAAATTAGGACACAATATTTTGAAAAGTAATAGAAAAATAGATGAGATTTAATTCATTCAGATATTGAACTTTACCACTCAACAGAAGTTCATCTCTAACCTCACCAAGAAAACTCTAGCCTATCTTGCAAAACATTCTCACAGGTTCTAAAGAGAAAATATGAGACTGACAGCAAGACGACAGAAAACTCAATATTCAAAAGCTCTCCTAA
>NW_010362558.1:45711-46833 GCF_000414095.1 Morus notabilis
CGCTCTTGAACGGTTAAAGCTTCTGTCAGCTTTGTGATCTGACTTTTTATTTCCTTGTTCTCTTCCACCAGCTGCGTGAGCATTGAATCAACCCTTTGATTCGTCTTATTTTGCGCGTCCATAAAAGCTTTTAAGGTATCTTCTAGAGAATTCCCTTTCGGCTGCATGTTATTCTGAGGCGCAAAATATGTCCTTGGCGGTTGAGATTGTTGCTCTGATCTCCATTGCCCTCCAGATGATTGTGCTTGTTGGTTCGAATCTCGCCAACTAAAGTTCGGGTGGTTTTTCCAACCAGGATTGTAAGATTCTGAGAAAGGTCCGTAAGGCTTCTTGTATGTGCCTAATGCATTGCACTGCTCCTCATATACCCCTCTCATTTCACTTAAAGTGTGGCAATCCTGAGTAAGATGGCCCATTCCACCACAAACTAAACAAGGCTCATGTGCCTCTGTCCTTGCCACCATGTAGGGTCCTTTACTATCTTTACTTTTGAGGGCCTCAATTTGCTTCGTTAAAGCTTCAACTTGGGCCTTGAGGTTGTCCTCTTCCCTTAATTGATAAACTCCAACTGGTCGGGACCTACTGGTGCTCTCAGTAGCACTCGGCCCAGTCCAAGTATGAGCTTTCTCAGCTAACTCATTCAGGTACTCGATAGCTTCGTCAGGATCCTTCTGGAGAAAATCTCCATTGCACATCATCTCAACAAATTGGCACTCTCAAAGTAGAAATAGCTTACGAGGCGCCAACTTTCATATCCATGGTGGGGACATAGACTTAACAGATCTTTAAAACGCTCCCAAGCTTGATAGAGCGTTTCGTTTTCCTTCTGAGCAAAATTTGAGATCTGTCGTTTCAAATTATTAGTCTTATGGTGTGGGAAATACTTGTTGAAAAATGTCGTCGTCATTTCTACCCACGTACCAATAGACTTCGGCCTAAGAGAATACAGCCAGCTTTTGGCCTTGACCTTCAGAGAAAAAGGGAAAAACTTTAATCTGACGGTGTTTGCGGCCTCAGCACGGCTGTGAAAGGTGGCCACCACCTCTTCAAACTCCCGAATCTGTACATATGGATTCTCGTTCTCTAATCCGTGAAAGGTTGGGAGAAGTGCAATCATGCCCG
>NW_010362558.1:46922-47115 GCF_000414095.1 Morus notabilis
CTGCTGAACTTCCTCATGTTGTGCCATTGCGAATAGATTTTGAAATGCGAATTCCAACGACGAGTGCGAAGACGGAGACGTAGAAGACGAGTCGGATAGAATTTCACTAGGGGTGTCTAAATCTCGACGTTGAGCGAATCTCCATAGCTCGTCTCTATACCGATGCATTCACCCTAAGCGGCTCTTTTTTTTA
>NW_010362558.1:49421-57531 GCF_000414095.1 Morus notabilis
CCGGGTGGTTGAAAACATGGCTTTCATGGCTTATTTTTGTGTAGCTTTTTACACTGCTTTTTATCTGCAAATAATTAAGCAAAAACTAGACAAATTCCAATTAAAAATATTATGAATAAAAATAATGGATTTGTTTAATTAAAGCTTAAATATTTTAATATTATATAAATCAAAAGCAATATTTATGGTGCATTTTCATGCACTAATCACTCAATTTCGGGATCAAATTCTTCAAGTGTCTCTCCACTAGCACGTTGCATGCACTAGAGAAGAAAAACCTAAAAAATAAAAAACTAAAAACAGTGAATAAGAGTTCTCAAATTAACGGGTTAAATCACAATAAGTGTAAATTTTTAACTGAATCCCCGGCAACAGCGCTAAAAACTTGATGCGATAAAATTAACACTAGCAAGTGCACTAATCGTTCAAGTAATAAAGTGATAATAAAGATATCGTTCCCAATGAGGATTGATAAAATTCACAGATAAAGTGATTAAACCGACTATGTTATTTGAGATTACAAAATTAGACGTAACGTGAATCAAAACTAAATAAAGATTAAAAATCAGAAAAATATAAAGATGCAAGATTTAAGAGAGAAATCAATGAGAGAAAACGTTAGAGAGTTGATTTCACCTACACTGGTTCATCCACAAGTTCATAAGAATGAATCTCAATTGTTATCAATCATGAGATGGTAGAATTCCCTAATATTCAATTATCCATATTTCGGGTCTAATCAACTATCATATACATTTTTAACTTCAAATATCCTTAGTTCAGGTCTATTCTAGATTAATTCAATATGAGATGCATTAGATTTTGTGAAATCCTTTTTCGGTTAAATCTCCCTCTCGGTTACAACTTAAACTGACCACATGAATGTCCTAAGATCCTTATTCGGTTACTCCTCGTCCACTCATGGCATGTTCTATATTTTGCTTGAATATTATTCACATTCAAGATTCAATTCACAATTTAATATTTCATATCACATAACTTCTCTATCCGAAACATCACTATGATCAATTCCCAATTAATTAAATAAAAAGCCCTAAGAACAATAGAACACACTCAAAAAAAATAATAAATTGAAACTCATTTAAACTGAAACTCAGAAATTACAGGTTCGGATCCATCAATCTCTAACTAAAAGTATTAGACCATAACTAAATTAAATAAACCAAAGAGAATTCCAGAAGACATCACCATGTGAATCACGAAAGAAGAAAAGAATAAAGAAAGGTAAATCTCAATGGCCGAATGTCACAGATTGTTTATCCACCAAGCTTCTGTTGTTCCTTCTCAGATTTTCCTCTGGATCAATCTCCTCCCAAAAGCCCTGGCCGAATCTCCTTCCAAAAGCTTTGGGAGAATCCGTTTTTGCCTCCTTTCTCTCTGTGGAACTGCCAGCCAAAAATCTCCTTTTGACTGTTGCTCATTTTTTTCTTTTTAAACCCGATTCTGCCTTCCACAAAACTCTCTCTCTCTCAGCGGCTATCCTTCCACCCCCGGATCTTCCTCTACTTTTCATCTTCAAACTCTCGGTTAGATAGGGTTTTCTCCACAGAAGTCGTAACTCTTTATCCTCTCCAAATCAGCCCCCCTCATCCAACGTTTAATCTCAGGAAGAAAGCACAAAACCTTAATGGCCAAATTTAGCCTCCTCCGTTTGTGGGCATTTAATGGGCCGAAACTGGGCCTAATTAATTGTGGGCTTTTATATGTTAATTTACGGTAGATTATCAAGCTTGCATCCAACCTGCAGAATTAGATTTCAATTTGTTAATAAAATGTCTTAAAACTAACTAATATTAAACCTGCAAGAGTTTAATAAATTAGTATAAAACCAACTCATCAGCATCCTATTAAAAAATTAACAGAATGGGGCTGAATTGCTACTATTTAAAGAATTTGATAGGTGTTTTGTCAAAATTAAAAGAATAGAGATCAAACCGTCGTATTATAAATTTTTTTTAATTAGATGAAAAGAGGTTGAATTGTTACTGTTTAAAAAATTTAAGGGGTATTTTATTAAAATTAAAAGAATAAAAATTAAATTGTCACATTCTAAAATGTTTAAGGACTATTTGTACTAATTAGTCTTAAAATTTTTAAGGAAAAAAATAGATAATATCTGTTACTAAACAATTCTAATTGCAAAAAGAATTGGTCATCAAATCTGTAATCATTTTATTGCAAAAAGTTTCTGCGACCAAATAATTCACCTATCTAGCAGGTCATTAATAAACAAATATATGTTTATAAATTTTGCCGAAAGACAGCTGGCCGTGCAGAAGAATCCATCACATGTGAGCATATATGTCTAATCCAATGATATACAAACAAAAGTAGTGACACATTTGTTGCCTTTCATAATGTCTCAAAAACGATATAAACAATAACAAGTAACAGTAGAACTCTTTTTAAAATAAAAAAAAATAGTTGTAGGACGACATAAGCAAATTTCCGTGGCGAGTTGTAATTTGTATACACAGATACAGAGCAAGCGGGAGTGAAGCTTTAGACTTGAACACCGCCAGACAAACTCAAAACATGGAATCAATGGTTCTCTATCCAACACCGGCCATTGGCCACCTTATCGCCATGGTTGAGCTAGGAAAGCTAATTCTCACGTCAAAACCTTCACTCTCCATCCACATCCTCATCGCCACGCCTCCTTACAACGCCGATGACACCGCGGCATACATCGCCGGCGTCTCCACCACCACTCCTTCCATCACCTTTCACCACCTCCCACCAATCTCCCTCCCTCCTGAGCTTTCTACCGCTTCGCCCCACCACGAAACTCTAACCTTCGAAGTCATTAGACTCAACAAACCGATCGTTTCTCAAGCCTTACTCTCCATCTCTCAAAACAACACCATCCACGCCTTCATCATGGACCTCTTCTGCGGAAGCACGCTCACCGTCTCCGCCGACCTCAACATCCCTACTTACTTCTTTTACACTTCCGGCGCGGCTAGCTTATCTTCCTTCCTTTACCTTCCAACCCTTCACGAGACTATCCCAAAGAGCTTCAAAGACCTCAACAACACTCTTCTCCACTTCCCAGCAACCCCGCCAATTCCGTCCCTAGACATGCCAAAACCACTCCTTGATCGTCACGATAAGGCTTATCAGTACTTTCTTGAATCGTCTGCTAACCTCCCAAAATCAGATGGAATTCTTGTGAACACGTTCGAGTCACTGGAGCCTAGAGCACTCAAAGCCGTAAGGGAAGGATTGTGCGTACCACATGCGCCCACGCCCCCGATATACTGCATCGGACCGTTGATTACGACCAAAGAGCAAGAAGGATCTAATTCTGAGTGCTTAAAATGGTTGGACTTACAACCAAGACATAGCGTGGTTTTTCTCTGTTTTGGCAGCTTAGGCTTGTTCTCTAAAGAGCAACTGAAGGAAATAGCGGTGGGGTTGGAGAGGAGTGGCCAGAGGTTCTTGTGGGTGGTGCGAAATCCGCCTCCGCCGCAGCAGAAAAACCAAAGCGTGGCTATTTCTGAATCGCTGGAAATAGAGTTGGATTCGTTATTGCCACCAGGGTTCTTGGATCGGACGAAAGACAGGGGTCTGGTGGTGAAGAACTGGGCCCCACAAGTGGAGGTACTGAGTCACGACTCGGTGGGCGGCTTCGTGACTCACTGCGGGTGGAACTCTGTCCTGGAATCGATCTGTGCAGGTGTGCCGATGGTGGCGTGGCCGCTCTACGCGGAGCAGAGGTTCAACAGGGTTGTGCTTGTTGAGGAAATCCAGATCGCTTTGCCCATGAATGAGTCCGATGACGGGTTTGTGAGCGCCAGTGAAGTTGAGAAGCGGGTCACTGAGTTGATGGCAAGCTCCGAAAGCGGCGGCTCGTTGTGGAAGCCTGCGTTAGCGTTGAAGGACGAGGCCAGAGCTGCTCTGAGCGACGGTGGGTCGTCCAGAGTTGCGTTAACCAAACTCACGGAGTTGTGGGAGGGTCGTTGAGTTGGTAGACCAAACGCACGTGCACATTACACGACAAAATAGGAATTTCCACTTCAAATGCCGGTTCTCCTGGATTTATCTGTTTTGGGTTCATTAAAATTGACAGTTGAGGGTAGGAAAGGAAGAAATATGATTTGGTGAGAGATTGTCATTTAATTTCCTGCAGACGAAGATACATATATATTAAAAAGTTTCTCTCACTTTGATTTGATTTCCGTTGAGAAATTGCGGCTGATTTTATGTGACTCGATCTGATTTTTTTTTTTTTTCATTTGTAATTTAAATTGATTTGTATACTATTTAATACCTGTAAAATTGCAATATCTATTTATTTATATGCAGCTCCTTGGTAGTAAATTATTTCTTTCTCATTCATGGGTGTAGACACATTGTTAAACTTTTTTAAAATATTCTTTTTCTGATTTTTTTTTTAAGTTCCATTTCTGCCCTGTATTTGTTTTTGGTTTATTTTTTTTTTTCAATGGCTTCTAAATTATTAAAAAAAGGGAAAAGAAAAATAGGTAGGCAGTGTTCTCTTCATATTTGTTTGTCCTACAAAAGCGTTTTTCTTAATTCATACGGCCTGCGACTTCATTTTCTATACGTAGTCGTTTTCCCATATGACTTTTGTTCAATCGAAGTCCCACCTAACCTATATTTCCCTTCCACATACGGAGATAACTAACTTCTCTGACCAATAATTTATAATTATAATTGCCTTCGAATCAAATACATCCACATATATATATATATATATAGACACACATACACACATAATTACCTTTCGATGGCATGAGTTAGAATAAGATAAAAAGTGCCAGCCTTGAAAAGTAACAAAATAGCTAGATAATGACCTTTTTTTTTTTTGTCCTAATTATGAAATAGAAATTTTAGACGTACGTTCCCCAACTCTCTCTTATCATCTCTTGACTTTTCCCCTCCTTTAGGGTTTTGTCTCTTTCTTTGAGCGCTGCATCTTTTTCATTTGGGACTGGATTCCTGGCCTTAGTAGGTGGGTTTTGGGCGTTAGGAGGATCGGATGAAGATGGGTTTTGAGGGTGAATTTGTGTTCTTTTTGGTGTTGAGTCTTTGTGCAGTTAGAAGGGATGGAGGTCGTGCTTTCAGCTGCCATTTGAGGGATCGTCAGAATCCAGTTGGGCCAGCATCTTGGAGGCTCTTGTCCTCTCGACATAGTGGTGCCTCTAGTGAGGCACGTGGTTCGGTGAGTCTCGGCATTGTTTGATCCCCTATTGCTCGTGATTTGGAAGTTTGTCTATAGCTTTTCTCTTTTCTGACAGTGCGGCTGTATCTTCTCCTCTTGGATTCAGAAGCTATCTTACCATTGGAATCCTCTTCCGTGCGGTTGAAGACCTTTTTAGTTAGTTTTTATTTTGTTCAAATAAGGGCGATGTTGCTTTCGTCATTTCTATGTATTTGTTTGCTTTTAGAGTGTTTGTCGTCTTGTTATGAAATAACGAAGGTGGTCTCCCCACTCTTCGGTTTGGGTTGTTTGTCTAGTCCGCTAGATTTGTTTCTATGCAGTGTTGTTGGTGGCCTTAGGGCTTCAGGTTTCTTGATCTCGGTCGATCGAGTTTTTCCTCGACTATAGTGGTCTTATTGAAAGAGCTTTACTTATGCTCGATATTTAGTGTGCCTATTGAGTTTTTCAGTGTCAGAACTCGGTGCACGTTTATGCTCCTTGAGTGTTTTATTTGAATTTACTAGTGGGTCCGGTTAATGTTTGGGGTCAAGACTCATGTTATGTAGAAAAATGTGCACTTACATGTTGGATGGCAATAGCGCTCCACGTGGCCCTGTATTTGCCACGTCAGATAGCAGTCGATGTCTGGATCTTGTTTTCCTTCTGGATGTTGGAAAGGCCGAGTGTATGACGAATCCTTAGACCGCTGACTGTTCGAAACCGTCGAGGCCTGTATAACTTGCACATTGGAAGCGCCACAAATAGAGTCAGCCGAACGAGGCTACGCCTTGTTTAATAGTATAGGCATCGAGGGCAGAATACGGGTTACGGAGTGCCTCAAAAAAGATCCCTGACACAAGCAGGTTGCGTCTGGGTTCAAAAGATGTCAGAAGCCCAGGGGTTAATTATGAGCCCCTAAAACTGCCTGAAATGGACGGTTGAGGATTACAGGATCGGCAGAGCCGTAATAGGGGACAAATTGAATGAGTGAATAGTATAAAAGGTATTGACAGGCTATGATATGGGCCCATAGGGTAGTAGGCCACTCAAGTGGATAGGCCTACAAAGAAGAACCTCCCAAGAAGTAATCTTTGGGTTATAAAAGGGGCAAAGCCCCAAAGGATCAGGGGGACCTTTCCGATGTAATCGAGGTAGCAAAAGATATATGCAATACACAGTGGATGTAGCTCTTCATTAACAGAGTGAACCACTACAAAACTTGTGTGTCTTTTGCATTCATTCAAGCACCACTTCCACACTTCTTAAATTACCACACTACAAAAAGCACTTTAAGAGTATTACCCTAAATTTATAACGATTTCAGGCCGGTAACCCAACAGGGTACCAAGATGTAACTCGGCATAATTCTGTTGGTGAAATTCAACCGTCAACAACTGGCGACTCCACTAGGGACCGAACCCAGAATCTCTGGTTCTAGTGTTTGACCCCAGACTACTAAAAAGTAATCAACGATCATGCCTCCTAGAAGAAGTGACGTTGCAAATCAAAACAGCCAAACAGAGGAAGATACCACGCATCCAACGAACAGTGGGAGTAGGAGAGATCAGCCCAACCAAGGGAATCAACCCCCGGCAAGGCATGAAGCTCCACCCCCAGACATGCTACAGCTTGACCCAGTGCAAATACAGGCCCAGCTGAACACTCTGATCAACTTGGTTCAAAGACTAATGTCCGTCGTTGAGCGGTTAGACGGGAGAAACTCAATGCCTCATTTGGAAGATGCCCCGGGACCACCAGGAGCTGCCATGGCTGGGGCCAGAATGCTGGTAACTATCAAGGTGCTCCAGAAGGGATTGGGAATAAGAAAAATGCCAGGGGAGATAACCTGAGACCTCGATCGTCCAAGTCCCTCGGTAGCCGACAAAGGGCTGCCAGGCGATGAGCCCAGGGGAGGAGAGCACACGGAGGCTTGGATAACCTTGAAGCACCACCTCGAAACATGGGAAAGAATATCCCAGGAGATTCGGGGTCGGTACAAGAAGGTGGAGACCTAAGGGATAAGCTGAATAAAAAGAAGGCGAGAGCCTCGAAAGGGGCCAACTCTGCAATCTCAACGGAGGAGACAAGATGTTGGTCGCCGAATCGAATCCGGCTGCGGAAGCGTGGTGGTGCGGGGAAGAGGTGGATCGTGTATAACAAAAATTTTCATAAAACTTTTGAGATACTCTATAGATTATATTAATTTATACACGAATAAATTAATCTCATTAACTTATATATATCAAGAACTCAATCAGGAAAAAATACCTGGAAGCCGACTCGGATGATAACTGGAGTTCTTTGACCATGAACAGTCCTTGCTCCAATCTTTGTGTTTAGAAAACCAATGTCTTCCACGTCAATTCCTAGAATCCACGAAGACGTGTGTGTGGGCACACATGAGACAAAACGGGTTGCAATAAACACTCGAATTTCTACAAACACCAACGCATGCACGATGTGGAATTTTTAGAGAAAAAAATTTTTCCTTCCTCTCTCTCTTGAGAATTTCGGCCAGCCTTAACTCTTAGGGCTGAAAAATTGTTTCCAAAATTTCTATAGAGAAATTTCGGCTACCTCTAAAATTAGGGCAAAAAACCATTCCAAAAATTGTCTCAAAAATAGTATTTATAAAGTAGAAGTCAAACTTCTAGAAGGAATCCAATCTCTATCTCTAAGATAAAGCTTGTTAATTATCTCCTATTTGAATTTTAAACCAAATCTCCTCTTTTCCTCTATCCTATATGGCCGGCCATTCTAAGGGGATTCTCACCCCTGTGTGGCACCAATATCAGATAGGGAAGGAAGAGAAAATCATCATTTATCCTGTAGTCCAATTTTGACTCAAATTCAAATTCCAATTTAAGTCAAACTTAAATTAATTTGAATTCTAAATTGAACAACTTATCAAATAAGTTTAAA
>NW_010362558.1:60501-61168 GCF_000414095.1 Morus notabilis
CTCCATACGGGCCCAGGTGTCACCATTGTGGGCAGGTGGGCCATATTAGGAGGAATTGTCCTAATCGGCCGCCGGCTCAACAAGCCCAAAGTGACGCTTCCTACAGCCAAGAAGGGCCACCCCAATACATGCCACCATATCAGCCACAACAGATGCCATACCCTTCTGCGCCGACTTATCAGCCACCTCAGTATACATAGTTCCGGCCTCAAGCGCCGAGACCGGCACAACTGCCTCCACCACAACAGTATAGGCCTCCGGCTCAACGGCCTAATGTTGGTGACAGAGGAAAGGGAAAAGTACAGGGACAAGCTTATGCCCTGGCAGGAGGTAGCTCGGGAGGTCAGACCAGCAACGCGGTGGTTGAGGGTATGATCCTAATCCCTCATTCTTTTGCTCACGTGTTGTCTGATACAGGTGCCACACACTCGTTCATATCGAGCTCTTTTGTTCAGACTTTGAAACTGAAGAGTGAGAATTTAGAAGTCCCGATGACTTTGAACTCCCCACTGGGATGTGTGGAGGTAATGAGTGTGTGTAAATCATGTGAAATCACGATTGGTAGTGAGCGATTAAGAGCATATTTGATTATCCTTCCGATGACCCTGTTTGATGTGGTACTCAGAATGGATTGGCTGTCAAGGCACGGTGCAATTGTTGATTGCTA
>NW_010362558.1:66184-68662 GCF_000414095.1 Morus notabilis
TTGAGTACCATTGATTCTCTAATGGACAGTGATTCATAAAATACATTCATGAATCGGAGCTCCTACTGGTCCAAGTACCCAATCAACCCTCAAGAGAATTATTTATCTACTTCTTTCTTAAGAAGGAATGGATTCCATCTCGTGTAATAACATTCCCGGCTACCTACTTCATCATGTCTCCAAAATACAAGGAATAGGATTCAGGATCTCAGAATCCGTATCGAGTAAATCAAAAGACACAAATCTATAAATAGGAGTCTGTTAAGAACTCAGGATTAAGATCATCCTATATATGACCATCG
The DNA here is from genome assembly GCF_000414095.1 of Morus notabilis. Classification (NCBI taxonomy): domain Eukaryota; kingdom Viridiplantae; phylum Streptophyta; class Magnoliopsida; order Rosales; family Moraceae; genus Morus; species Morus notabilis. The sequence continues at coordinate 66,487 of NW_010362558.1, forward strand.
GTAGACTCAATTAGAATTTTTATACTTAACGAAATTATTAGAAATTCATATTGTGTCCGTGTCCTTGTTCCACACAATCTCATTATGCGAAATACACTCATTCAATATCTCACCATATTAACAGTGCGGATAACACCATTCCATTCTAAATGGGAATGACATGTATTAATAATGTTTTAATTAAAGATTCCTAACTTTAATTAAATTCATTATGAACATTGCTTTTTGATTATTATCCTTAAACATTATCCTCTTGTATATAACACTTATATACAATGTTTAAGGTTACATAAATAATCATGGAATTTTTATTGATATTCATAAAATATTCATAAATATATGCACATAAAATAATGAATAAACTCTTTTATTAAATAAATAATAAATATCCTATTACATCTCATGCTTCTAGGACACCATTCCCAACACAAGAGCCATCATGGAGCGCGTGACGAGTCTAAAAGAAAAGTTCACGGGTGATGTCGCTGGTTTAAAGAAGGATGTCAAAAGCCAGGTGAGTCACCTACAAAAAAACCTAGGACAGGTGGCAGAGGTCGTCAACGTCGACATCACTCCCAGCCGAACTCATGACCGCCCTTTTACCGCAGAATTCATGGCACCACCTCTCCCAGACAAATACAGATCCTCATCGATCCTACCATATGATGGAGGGGAGATCCCGACAATCACCTGGAAATGTATATGGGATACATGCTCCTGTACGGATATGCAGAGAAAATAATGTGCCGAGCGTTCCGAAACCACCTGATAGATTCTGCCCGAAGATGGTTCCGGACACTCAAGTCGATTCCATCTCTAGCTGGGAGGAGTTGAATGAAGCTTTCTCCTTCCAGTTCATCAGGGTGAAAAAGTACATCCCGCCGAAGCAAAATCTGACAACGGTGTACCAAAAACCCAACGAGTCGTTGAAAGAATGGTTGGCAAGGTACGGAGAAGCTATCGTCGCCACAACGGATATAACGAATCGAGAGGCCTTGATGGGGGCCCTGTCCAGCATGAAAAAGATCACGCCATTCAAACGAGCTCTGAACTGAAAGCCACCGTCCACCTACAAAGAATTCTTAGCCCAGACCCAAGGGTATATCTGTTGGGAATGGTGTCCTAGAAGCATGAGATGTAATAGGATATTTATTATTTATTTAATAAAAGAGTTTATTCATTATTTTATGTGCATATATTTATGAATATTTTATGAATATCAATGAAAATTCCATGGTTATTTATGTAACCTTAAACATTGTATATAAGTGTTATATACGAGAGGATAATGTTTAAGGATAATAATCAAAAAGCAATGTTCATAATGAATTTAATTAAAGTTCGGAATCTTTAATTAAAACATTATTAATACATGTCATTCCCATTAAGAATGGAATGGTGTTATCCGCACTGTTAATATGGTGAGATATTGAATGAGTGTTTTTCGCATAATGAGATTATGTGGAACAAGGACACAGACACAATATGAATTTCTAATAATTCCGTTAAGTATAGAAATTCTAATTGAGTCTACCGATGGTCATATATAGGATGATCTTAATCCTGAGTTCTTAACAGACTCATATTTATGGATTTGTGTCTTTTGATTTACTCGGTACGGATTCTGAAATCCTGAATCCTATTCCTTGTATTTTGGAGACATGATGAAGTAGGTAGCCGGGAATGTTATTACACGAGATGGAATCCATTCCTTCTTAAGAAAGAAGTAGATAAATAATTCTCTTGAGGGTTGATTGGGTACTTGGACCAGTAGGAGCTCCGATTCATGAATGTGTTTTATGAATCACTGTCCATTAGAGAATCAATGATACTCAAGGATAAAGAAGTAATTAGAGAGGTTAACGGATTTTACCTAGCTCTAATTATGAATTATTTATAGAGGATTGATCTATATGCAATGACTATATCAAATGGACACTTCACAGTTTAGAAGTAATTAATATCTATAATTTCGAGAGTGCAATTCCAAGTTTATAGTGGAGTAACCATTGGAATTAATAGAATTAATTAATTAATTAAAGTGTTTAATTGATTATTAATTTTATTGGAGCACGGGATTATAGGTCCATTAGTCCCCGCATCGTCCCAGTAATTCTACTAGACACAGAGGGCAAAATGGGAATTTTAGAATTACGAAATTCTAAAATTAAATACT
>NW_010362558.1:76043-81806 GCF_000414095.1 Morus notabilis
GTATTGGCGCCACACACAGGGATAGGAATTCCTAGCATGGCCGGCCACAAGGGATAAGGGATAGAGGAGAATTTTGGTTCGAAATTCAAATTGGAGATAGAGATTGGATTCTTTCTAGAAGTTTGACTTCTACTCTATAAATACTATTTTTGAGACAATTTTCGGAATGATTTTTTGCCCTAATTTTAGAGGTAGCCGAAATTTCTCTATAGAAATTTTGGAAACAATTTTTTAACCCTAAGAGTTAAGGCTGGCCGAAATTCTCAAGAGAGAAAGGAAGGAAAAAATTTTTCTCAAAAAATTTCACATCGTGCATGTGATGGTGTTTGTGGAAATTCGAGTGTTTATTGTAACCCGTTTTGTCTCATGTGTGCCCACACACACGTCTTCGTGGATTCTAGGAATTGATGTGGAAGACATTGGTTTTCTAAACACAAAGATTGGAGCAAGGACTGTTCGTGGTCAAAGAACTCAAGTTATCATCCAAGTCGGCTTCCAGGTATTTTTCCTGATTGAGTTCTTGATCTTTATAAGTTAATGAGATTAATTTATTCGTGCATAAATTAATATAATCTATAGAGTATCTCAAAAGTTTTATGAAAATTTTTGTTATACACGATCCGCCTCTTCCCCGCACTACCGCGCTTCCGCAGCCGGATTCGATTCGGCAACCAACAATATCAACGCCGAAGAAGCTGGCGTCAATGACCCCGAACACAGGTCCAATAAAAACAAAGTGACGGAACAAGGGTCAACAGCGACGAAACAAGATAATCGGAAATGACGAGGCAGGGGAAACAGAGACAAACAAGTTGCCTCGATGTCAAACCCTCCAGAAACGAAAAAGCCAAGGCAAGAAGAAAACTGGAAACCTCGACCGTTCCAACGATATGACTCATACCATGAGTTGACAGCAGGAGTCGTTGAGGTGTTTAATCAGGTCGGCCGAGAAAACTTATTGCGCCGACCAGAACCGATGAAGTCTAACCCAAACCGAAGGAATCAGAGTAAGTACTGCAGTTCCACGGCGACGTCAGCCATAACACCAGCGACTACACCGACCTAAAGGATGAAATCGAGAGGTTAATCCGCGAAGGAAGGCTGCAGGAGTTCAAAGCTTAAAGGAAGGGCCATAGCCCCAGAAATAACGGTCGGTGCCGAGAGGATAATCGGCGCGGGGAAGACCGCAAACCAGTCGGCGTCATAAGAACCGTCCATGGGGGGCCATATCTCGAGGGAGACTCCAGGAGGTCCCAAAAGAGCTATGCCCATGAAGCAAGAGGAGTATACCATGAGAGGTTTTGGACTCTCTCAACCACTAAGGCAGCAAAGTTCAGTAGTACTGACGTGGCATTCATAGAGGAAGATTCGAATGATGTCCATTTTCCCCACAACGACGCCTTGGTGGTAGAAGCAGTGGTTGGAAACCACACAGTGTGCAGAATCCTTGTAGATAATGGGAGCTCGGTAGACATCCTATACTCCGATTACTTGGAAAAAAATGGGAATTCCAAAGGAGCAATTAGAGAAAACATCCCGGCCACTATACGGGTTCACAAGGGACTCGATCCTCCCCCAAGGGATGATCCGGCTGCCTATAACCACAGGAGAAAAGCCTAGGCAAGCAACCATGATGATAAATTTTGTGGTAATAAAAGGGGGATCACAATATAACGATGTAATCGGGAGGCCGACCCTTTAGGCGTTAAGAGCAATAACATCGATTTACCATAAAAAAGTCAAGTTTCCAACCCCCAATGGCGTAGGCGAGATGAAGAGCAATCATTATGAATCTAGAGTTGCATACTCAGACGCCATTCGCGAGTATGATCAAACCAGAAAATCGAAAACAAGGATGGTACATCAAGGTGTGGTTGAGGACATAGATCCTAGAGTCGAAAAGGAGATCGCATGGTCTCAACCAATCGAACAATTGGTAGAAATCTAGGTGGGTAATAAGGAGCCGACGAAAGTACTAAAGGTAGACTCGGACTTGCCCTCGGCACTTAGGGTCGAAGTCGAGAACTTCCTGAAGAAAAATCTGGATATGTTCACCTGGACGTATGTTGACATGGAAGGGATCAACTCCAAAGTCATGTGTCACACTTTGAACATCGACCCAGCATATCCACCTAAGCGCTAAAAGTGTCGACTGATGAACCCAGAGGTATGAGGCGTTAAGAGAATAAGTCGACAAATTGATCAACAATAATTTCATCAGAGAAGCTCATTATCCCAGATGGGTTTCAAACCCCGTCTTGGTAATCAAGCCTAACGGGAAGTGGAGGACATGCGTTGATTTTAGCGACCTCAACAAGGCATGCCCAAAAGATGACTTTTCACTCCCCCAAATAGATCAAATGGCCGATGCCACTGCCGGACACGAGCTGTTAAGTTTCATGGACGCCTACTCCGGTTATAACTAAATTCCCATGCATCCATCCGATGAAGAACACACATCATTCATAATGGACAAGGGCCTCTATTGCTACAAGGTGATGCCCTTCGGCTTAAAAAACGCAGGGGCAACATATCAGAGACTGGTGAACAAGATGTTTGCCAAACAAATCGGGAAGACAATGGAGGTATATGTCGACGACATGCTAGTCAAAAGTATCAAGGCAACACAACACGTCGCACATTTGGGAAAAATGTTTGATGTACTGAGGAAATATCGCATGAAGCTAAACCCCCTAAAATGTGCTTTTGGGGTTGGATCAAGAAAGTTTCTTGGCTTCATGGTCAGTAACCAGGGAATAAAGGCTAATCCAGAAAAAATAAAAGCCTTGCAGGATATGAGGTCTCCCACGAAACCAAAAGAGGTCCAGAGGTTAACGAGATGTGTCGCCGCCCTTAACAGGTTCATATCTAAAGCAACAGACAAATGCATTCCCTTCTTCAACGCTTTGAAGGGGAGTAAGCATTTCGAATGGACACCGCAATGCGAAGAAGCCTTTCAAAGGCTAAAGGAGCACATGGGCAGACCCCCTATCTTGTCAAAACCAGTTCCAGGAGAAAAGCTGAGCCTGTATCTCTCCGTGTCAAATCATGCCGTAAGCTCTGTGCTAATCAGGGAAGAAGAAAGGCTCCAGTTACCAGTCTACTATGTAAGCAAGAGGCTCCTAGACGCCGAGTCAAGATATACTCAAATGGAACAATTAGCTCTCGCCTTAATGGTAGCCTCAAGGAAGCTTCGGCATTATTTCCAGGCCCCACACAATAATGGCCTTAACAAACCACCCGTTAACGCATGCGTTGCAAAAGCTCGAAACATTTGGCTGACTTTTGAAATGGTCAGTGGAATTAAACCAATTTGACATCGATTACGTACCAAGGGCGGCAATCAAAGGGCAAGCATTGGCAGACTTCCTGACAAAATTTTCCCACCGACTAACGCTGGCCACCGACGAGGGAAACAAGGAATCAGAATGGAAACTTTACGTAGATGGAGCGTCGAATGAAACTGGGTCAGGAGCAGGCGTCATGCTAATCAGCCCCAAAGGCCACAAAATCAATTCGGCGGTGCGATTCAAGTTCAAAGCGTCGAACAATGAAGCCAAGTACGAGGCGCTGATTGTAGGATTACGACTAGCAAGTCACTTGAAGATTAAAAGACTCGGCATTTTTAGCGCCTTTCAATTAGTAGTCGGACAAGTGAATGAGGAGTATCAAGCACGCGGTGAAAGAATGGGGGCATACTTAAGAAAGGTAAAGGAAGAACGCATCAAGTTCAAAAGCTGTGAGATACTGCATGTACCAAGAGCCGAGAACACAAACCCCGACGCCTTGGTAAAACTTGTGTCCTCAAAAGATTCAGAGCTGTTAGGGGTCGTCCCCATCGAAGAACTCGAACGACCGACCATTAACGAGAAGGTGGAAGTCTTAACCCTTCAGATAGCTGAAAGTTGGATGACACCACTCGTCCAATACCTGATGGATGCGTAGCTGCCCGATGACAAGGATGATGCTAGACGAATCAAATATAGAGTCGTCCGATACTTACTATATAACAGTTTGCTATACTGACGAGGCTACTCAACACCCTTACAACAGTGCCTGGGTGACGATGAGATGTGAGAGGCCTTCCGGGAGATCCATGAAGGAATGTGTGGTAATCATACCGGGGGGCAATCTTTAGCTCTTAAGCTTTTAAGGCAGGGGTACTATTGGCCTTCAATTAAAAAAGACGTGTTTCAATACACTCGGCGTTGCGATAAGTGCCAACGATATGCCACAATTCCTAGAGCACCTCCAGAGAACCTAACCTCCATTCTTAGCCTATGGCCTTTTGCCAAATGGGGGATCGACTTGATTGGACCCTTGCACCTCACACCAGGAGGTTTTAAGTTCGCCATTGTCGCAGTAGACTACTACACCAAGTGGGCCAAGGCGAAGGCTCTTACGTCAACCACAGAGGCAGCCTGCACCAATTTCATATGGAACAACATCGTGTGCAGATTTAGGGTTCCACATTCAATCGTATTTGACAACGGGAAGCAATTTAACAATGCCTCAACACAAAAATTTTGTGATGATTTAGGCATTCGGAAAGACTTCTCAGCTCCGATACACCCACAGTCCAATGGCCAAGTTGAGTCCATCAACAAAATCTTAAAGTACACCTTAAAGAAAAGACTAGATGACTTGAAAGGAAAATGGGCTGAAGAACTCCCAAAGGTCTTATGGGCGTATAGAACGACGAGCCGCACTACAACAGGTGAAACGCCTTTCTCCATGACGTATGGCGCCGAGGTAGTACTCCCCGTAGAAATTGAAACACCAACACTGAGAACGGTTGTGTATGACAACGACGCAAACATGGAAGCCATGAACAGAGAGCTTGACATATTGGAAGAAAAAAGGCTCGACTCTCAACTACGGCTCACCGCTTATCAACAAAGAACGGCGCGGTATTACAATAAGAAGGTAAAATGAAAAAGGTTCGCCCCAAGAGATCTAGGATTAAAAAGGGTGACGCAGAGCACAAAACTAAAAAATACTGGTCCCCTGGGCCCAACTTATAAGGACCTTACCGCATAAGGGAAGTACTATGCCCCGGGACCTACGTTCTGGAAAGCCTCGCGAGCAAACGAATTCAACACCCATGAAATGCAGAGCAGCTAAAACTGTACTACTAATAGTGTATGAATTCTTACTTATTTTAGCTGTATTTTCAACAGTTCAATAGTATAAATCAAATTGTTTATACAAATTGCTCAAAAAACTAAAGAAATTGACCCATTAATAACATGTCTGCCTAAAACCCAAGGTTTTTAAACAAACATAGGGGGCAATAAAGGGTCTACGGATCAAAAAAAATATGCATATGCCCAACCTCGTCTTCAAGGAGACGATAACAATAGAAAAGAGCTCCAAAGAGCATTCGCTCATATAAAAACATCGACTTCTCCAAGGAGGAGAGACGAGTTACTTAGCAAATTTTCAGAAATTTGCTAAAACGATGACCCTAAGGGGGCATTTGGTATGCAGTAATCTTAAGGATGGGAATAGAAATCTGCAATATTACCATGTTTGGTACAAGAATTATAATATTTAGATTCCCAGGAAAGTGAATACCATGGGATTCACTATCCCTCATCTTAAGGTAATTTGAATACCACCCAACATGGTGTTATTCAAATTTTCAGGAATCTCAAAATCATGAGAATCTTATAATAATAATAATAATAATTATTATTATTATTATTATTATTATTATTATTATTATTATTATTATTATTATTATTATTATTACTATTAATA
>NW_010362558.1:82055-83497 GCF_000414095.1 Morus notabilis
TTTTATTATTTATTTTTTTTATTCATAATATTATTATTATTTTTTTATTAATATTATTATTATGGATCTTCTTTCATGCGAACAACCAAACACAGTAATGTAATATTCCTGAGAATTTGAAAAAGATTCCTGTATGGAACCAAACACAGTGATGTATTATTCCTAGGAATCATATTACCTTCCATCACTTTCCTGGGAATATGATTCCTACTGATTCCCGCACACCAAATGCCCCTTAAGGGGTATTTAAAAATAAAACGTCAACATCTCCAAGGAGGAGAGACGATTTACTTAGCCAATTTTAAGGAATCTGATAAATCAACAACCTCAGAGGGTACTGAAAAAAAAAATTAAGCCTTAAACAAAGAAGACATAAAAATAAAGGCAATTAAACACATTGTAAAAAAGAAAAACATATATTGTCTCAAATTAAAAGGATAAACCTATTATAACAAAAAAAAATCTAAAACATCTAAATCAGCTCTCGCCACCACCAGAACCATCTCCTTCACTAGGTTAAGGAGAATCGTCGTCATCAGCAGGATGAGGGGGAACGTACAGGAAACTCAAGTCCCACTCTGAGTGCTGCTGCTTGATCAAGTCTACTATCTGCTCCCTAGCGGACTGAAAATTCTGGGTATGAATTTTGATAAGTTCCTTAGAAGACATAAACTCCTCAATGAATTTCCTCGCGCTTGGCGGTGAACTCTTCTGAAGCCACAAGCTCAGCCTCCTTCTTCCCTTCAGCTTAGAGGTGTCAATTGGACTGGGCCGTCCATGGACGGCCCGGCCCAGCCGGCTACAGTAGCAAATTCGGCACGGCCCGGCCATGTACTGTTATGGGCCGGGCCGGCACGGCACGCCAGAAGGGCCTGGGCTGGGCCTCATGTTTGAGGCCCGCAGCCCAGGCATGGCCCAGGCCCAGGCACTGCCCAGGCACGCCAAGGCCCAGGCACGCGAAGGGCTAGGCACGGCCCAGGCACGCGAAGGGCCAGGCCCGCGACATGAAATTTTAATGAGGTTTGAGGCATTTTAGGGGCAATTGGCCGACCTATACCGTCTGGTCAACCAGTCATTTTCTTATAATTATTCATATTAATTCAAAAAATCACATATTTTTGGGGCATATGATATATTACTTTTTTTTGTCATCAAATTTGAAATTAAAAAAAAATCCTAAAAATATTGCTAATCATAAGTAAAACCCAAGTGCAATAAGAAAATTAGGTTAAGATTGAGTTTAGACATAACAGAATCTTCTAGAAGCACTTGGGTTTTCTAATTTACTTATCCTAAAATACTGCACTCTTTTTTCCTTCGCTAAGGTTTTGTCACGATCTCCCCACGAGATTTACTTGACAAGGTTTTTAACGAGTTGATCATTTATGTGTACTTATTTGTATTATCTCAATTCAATAAAATCACATCTTTTGGGGACATAT
>NW_010362558.1:83559-129405 GCF_000414095.1 Morus notabilis
GCACGGCCCGGCCCCGCCATGGGCCTGGGGTTAGAAGGGCCGTGCCGGCCCGGCACGGCCCTTTTGACATCTCTACTTCAGCTTTCCCCTCAGAAAAATTCTTCTCCTTAGCCTCGACCACATCTTTCTCGGCTGCCTTCGCCCGCCTAGTAGCCTCCCCAACCTGAGTCTTCAGGCTGGCCAACTCATCTTGAAGACTCGTTAGCTTGGCCAATTCATCTTTTAAGCTCGCCAGTTTGGCCACAGCCACATTATTCTCCTAGATGGCAATCGAGCATTTGGACTTGGCATCATCAAGAAGAGATGCGAGTTTGGCTTCTAAATTTTCCATTTCTCTACCACGTTCCTCAACCTTGACCAGGTCAATGAGGTTAAGGATGGCAAGGACGAGGCCCTGAAAGCAAGTCAGAGGTCAGAAAAAGAAAGGGAAGAGTCGAATTTAAAAATAAACAGTTGATGCTTACATGGATCTGGAAGGATATCTGCTTGTGCTGATGATCTACCAGAGAGGAACGAGAAGTGGAGGCCAATGTTTGTCAAAAAATGACTCATATTAGGCCTGAAAGACAAGGGAGAAACGGGGAGGAAGATTCAACATCGCCTCAATTTGGTCGTCGGAGACATCTTGGACCTAGAAGGTCAGGTCCATAACCTTCACCTCAGGCATAAGGAAGCGATCTTTGGGCTGATGAGGAACCTCGACGACGTCAGGAATTGGAACCACTGGCGCCCAAGTTCCCCCTCTGGTTACCCGCACCTCCTCTTGGCACACCTTTTTAGGCGCAGGAGCCTCTGACGCAGAACCAGACGCGCCACCCGACGAAGGTTTTCTTTTCTTCGGGGTAAAGGAGGAAGCACCAACCTTATCTTTCCCTTTGGGCTGACGACGACGGCTGGGAAGCTAAATATTTAAAGAAGCCATTTCTGCACAACTTACGAGGTTAGAGGCAAGAGGTCGACATGAAATCATACCAATAAAAAAGAAAAGGGAAGGCGGCGAGCCCAAAAATTTGCCCTCTGTGTTTAAATGAAAAAATTCTTGGATGGCAGGGAGATTTGTGGGATCTGGAAGGGGAAGGATCAGCCCTGTTTCCCAGAAATTGGCTTCAGTTAAGAGGACGTCGATGTGGTATTCGCTCTCTGGTATCGCGAAGGCTCTTTCAACCCTCGCCCACCTGTTCCCAGCAAACTTTGGCCGGTCGCGGCTAACTGCATATTAGGGTAACTGTCAGCGTTATAAATACAAAATAGGGGAGAAGGGGAAGATTAGTTTGTTAATTCTCACTTAGAGTCCCAAATGACGTTTATGCCTTCCGACGATGGGGCATGCAGTCGTCAGGATGGAAATTAAAGGGTCCCCTCACCATGAAAAACATGGGTTTCTAGCCATGCGAAGAAGAGGGGATCCCTTGTATTAATCTACCTAATACGAGCTTAGATCACCCATGACCACCCAAAAAATACCACCCCTCACATTTTGGGACGTGGCATAACCTATATATGTACATAAACTTGTCCAGTGGTAGATCTACATCAAACTGCTAACTCCACAAAACCCAGGCGCTAACAAAACAGTACCAAAACTTCGGCATTAGTTGAGCAAATAAGATACCATGGTGATGGCAGAAATCCTTCACAAAGGGAGGAATTAGTAAAGTCATCCCTGTAGTAAGAGCCCGGGTATACACTGGAAGAAACCCAGAGGGAGGAAGGCTGGACCTAAATTTTGTATCCGGGAGAAGGTAATCAAACCATCTCCCGTCTACACACCCATCTTTGCCTGAACGACGTGTCTATTCCGGGTCTTCGGCATTGTAACGTCGGCAGTAAAGAAATGCCTGTTAAGGTCTCCACTCATGACCGCCAATGGGGCGTCCACGACGGAGGCGGCAAATCCACCAATTTCTCCCCCTGCCAAGGAACCTTCGCCGTTGTCATTACCATCGACTAGAATATCAACACTGTTGACTTCCCTCGCTCCTAGCGCGTAATCCTCGACCTCCCTAAAAAGGGAGTCATCGTCTGTTGAAGAAGATGTCCACGAGGCTTCGACAACGGAAGGAGAGTCTGGCCTTACAACAAATAAAGGACCCTCTTGGCGGTTACACAGTTTTGGGGCCATTATTCTGGCATATATAGAAAAAGAGAAGAAAAGAAGGATAATGTGAAGAGTTGAGTCAAAGTCCTAAGTCTAGGGTGAAAAAGACAAGCGATGGTTGTTCAAGTGACGACTGTTCAAGGTATTTGAACGCCGATGGCTCAGAGAGCCGTCGACTATTCATATAAGAAGAACGTCGAGTGCTCATAACAAACCAAGATTCACCAGCCACTTTTCCAAAATCCAGAATTCCAAAACTCTTTACAGTCAACCAAGAACCACAAAAACTATCTTATATGAGCCTAGAAAAGTGCAAAGTAAGTCTCTAATCTCCTCGGTATCTATTTCAAGTCCAAAGTACGTAATGATTCGATAGAAATCAAGTAAGAGGGCACAAACTACACAAGGATGCAGTTATACCATAAAAGGGGACTTACCAGAAACTTGAGGAAAGGCGAAAATTGGAACTTCGTGAGAGAAATATGGTATGGAGGATTCAGGGAAAATTTGGACAGAGTAACAACAGTTCTCAGGAGTTTGGGTAGAAATGGCCTCAATTTGAGGCGCTTTTAAAAACTCATGAACCATCGACCCCTGGCTGTTGGATAGAATCCTAGTAAATCCAACGGTGGGGGCAATCGGTCAAAATCAAATGGTAGTGACAAAGGCAGGAAGACGAGAAGGCATGATCCAATGGCCTAGATTCGTTCGTTTAAAACAAAAGCTCGCGTCAGCATAATAATTGAGGTGATGCTACGTTTGCGCTTCTCGAGGGATTTTAGAGATGACAAAACCATCATTACAAAGGAGGATCGAAGTTAGGTTCCCACACCCGAGGCAAACGAAGCGTCAGTACAAATCCCGACCAAGCTCGAGGCTGTCTAAAGGAAAGCCTTAACCTGGGGGGTAGCTGTTATGTGGAAAAATGTGCACTAACACGTTGGACGGCAATAGCGCTCCACGTGGCCCTGTGTTTGTCACGTCAGATAGCAATCGACGTATGGATCTTGTTCTCCTTATGGATGTTGGAAAGGCCGAGCGTATGGACGAATCCTTAGACCGCTGGCCATTTGAAACCGTCGAGGCCTGTATAACTTGCGCATTGGAAGTGCCACAAATAGAGTCAGCCGAACGAGACTACGCCTTGTTTAATAGTATAGGCGTCGATGGCAGAATACGGGTTACGGAGTGCCTCAAAAAAGATCCCTGACATAGGCAGGTTGTGTCTGGGTTCAAAAGATGTCAGAAGCGCAGGGGTTAATTATGAGCCCCTAAAACTGCCCGAAATGGACGGTTGAGGATTAGAGGATCTACAGAGCCGTAATAGGGGACAAATTGAATGAGTGAATAGTACAAAAGGTATTGACAGGCTATGGTATGGGTCCATAGGGTAGTAGGCCACTCGAGTGGATAGGCCTACAAAGAAGAACCGCCCAAGAAGTAATCTTTGGGCTATAAAAGGGGCAAAGCCCCAAAGGATCAGGGGGACCTTTCCGATGTAATTAAGGTAGCAAAAGATATATGCAATACACAGTGGATGTAACTCTTCATTAATAGAGTGAACCACTACAAAACTTGTGTGCCTTTTGCATTCATTCAAGCACCACTTTCACACTTCTTAAATTACCACACTACAAAAAGCACTTTAAGAGTATTACCCTAAATTTATAACGATTTCAGGCCGGTAACCCAATAGGATACCAAGAGATAACCCGGCATAATTCTGTTGGCGAAATTCAACCATCAACAACTCCTTCTGTTTTAGGGTCGTTTAATTTGTATCCGTAGATGTATTTAGGTCGTTTATCCCTGAATTAGCAGTTGTATTTCTTTGTTTTGAAATGCAATTTCTCTTAAAAAAAAGAAATAAAATCTATGTTTTCACTTGTGAATACAGATTAAAGAGAGGTCTGTGTATTATACTCGTCGTTAAATGTCCAATTGGCTGCAAAACGCGTAAACATTTGATTTAGAAACTTATGATTAGTCCATTTGAGGGGATGCCAGAATGAACTGAAAGGAAAAAAAAAAACTCAGCCCTATGAAGGCTTGTGAGTTGTGCCGTTGTACGCTTTTCAAAGTCATGACTTATCTTATTCTAACTCATGCCATCGAAAGGTAATTATGTCTCTCTCTCTCTCTCTCTCTCTCTCTCTCTCTCTATATATATATATATATATATAAAAGTATGACTATTTACAGTTTTACACAATCTCTGGCTGGGAAATAATGCCATGTTCATTTCAATCATTCGGACCTCTAGTTCCAAATCAAATCTCCCCACCAATTCAACCATTTGAATGGTTGTACTACAGTGAAAACAACTCATTTTTTTCTTTAATTTCAAGCTTAAAAATGTCATAATTTATTCGTTTTAATTTTGATTGATATGTATTGTATTTTTTTTCATGCTATTTATAATGAGGTTTTATAAGATTTGTTACAAAACTCTAATGATATTATTTAAAACTTTATTTAAATATAATTTAAATTTTATTTTCAATTCAAATTATAATTTATTTACGTATCTAAATACCGGTTCGAATCACAATTAAAATCAGCACAATTCAAATTATCATAAATCGAATTAAATTAATAATTTAAATCGTTGAACCATGTTTAAATTCACCAACCCAACAACTTTCGGACTTGAGAAGGCATACTATTTTTATTTTTTCTTTTTCTTCTTTGGCTGGAAAAGGAGCTAACAAGTAAGTTACAAGGAAAACATGCTTGCGTGAGACAAACAACGAGGTTGGTGCTCACCAAACCAATTAATTTAGTTGACTAATGCGAGTAATGGAGATTTGGTTCACTTTATGCAACTTGGCGTAGAAAATCAATTGCTACTTTGCTGCTTTCCTACTCTCACACACCAAACTAGAAAATATATAAATATATATGGATGAAATTTTAATGGTTATTTTTTATTGTGATTACTCATTAAATATAAAAATTTAATGACATAATATGATAAGAATATAATTTTATTAATTATTATAATTTTTTTATTATTATTTAATTTATTATAACTATTAAATTAATATCGTTACACTGTTGCTATCATCTAATATGCTTTTTTTCGTCAAAATAATATTCCAGTAGCATCCAAATCATATACCAGCGATCTTTGTTTTGATTTGAAACTAACCAATTAGCAATTATCATTCCGGTCCTATAGTTAAATACTTTTTTTTTTGTTGTTGAGAATTATGGTTTAATACTTTATTACATTGGTACCTAGCGTCAATTCTTAGCCTAAAAAACTAGTACGAGAGGCGCCTAAAAAAAATAGTACATAGTATATGGAACCAAATCTCGGAGGGAACTAATTAGATCCGGGATATGTGGTGGGGTCGCAAATGCACCGTTTTTGTGGGTTGGTGTGATGCTACACTCTCCCCTACTCCTTTATATATAAATATATATATATATATATGTGTGTGTGTGTGTGTATTATATATATATATTATTTTTTAATATGAATTAGGATGATTTTCTTACCCCGTAAATGCGAATACCTGTGCGTACCCGTCCAATATTTAGTAGGATGAGTAGAAAAAAGAAAGAAAAGAGAAGTAAAATATTTAGGTGAAGAAAGTAAACTAGTTTTTTTTAAAAGAGAAAGAAAAGTAGAAAAAAAATATTAAATTTAATGCATTTTAAAATAATACCTTAATATAAATAAAAATATGATAAATAATGAATGTTAAAATTATTATTTTACATCTCATTTTTTTATCAAATTTTTTCTCTTATCTTTTCTTTCCAAAATTAAAAGGATTAAAAATTAATGCGCCCTATAAATTTTTATTTTCTTTAATTTCTCATTTTCTCTCTACCAAACAAACTAAAATTATATTTTCCTCTATAAAATCATTTATCTATTTTATTTCCACTCTCCTTTCTATCTTACCGAACACACTGAAAGTAGATACGGTCATATAATATAGGGGTTGGTGGGATGGGCATATGGGGTTAAGAATTAGGACCCAATTCAGAGGCAAGACCTCCCTTGTCTCAAACCTAACTCGGTTACATTACATATACCTTAATTTACGATGAAGGTGACATAAAGGAAATAAAAAAGGAATAGCAATGTTCTTAGTGTGCAATTTTATTTTTTTATTTTTATTTTTTATTTTTTACTGTGTTTTAGATTAAATTATTTTTGTATTTTAGATTGAAATTTAAGAATTTAGTTTTGTATTGTTTGACTCCGCATTTAGTTTCGAGACTTTTGTTTGTTATTGTTAATATTTAGATTTGATTTTAAAATTTCAATTTATTTTCATCAGATGCTAATAGTGACATCGTCAAAATTTTTAATTAATTTCATAAAATTTTCTTAAGTCTTATTAATATTATAAAAAAATTTAAATAAAGATAAATAAGTAGAGTATAAGAATAGTTCCGATGAAAGTTTCCGAGCCTGAATCTGTCTTGAGTAGGTATGGAGGCGGGTATGGAAGACATAAGTGGGGTCGGCCGTCATATTGCAACTTGTTACTTGTTAGATTGTTTGATTGGGTCCCAGTCCCACCCTTTAGGGGTGATATGATATCTCAGTCGTCCAACGTCCAGATCTCTTCCGGGCGTACTACTCTAACCCTGATCTGATCCGCTCCCAAATCCCCATCGGCAGCCTCAGACCACCGCTTTTTGTTGATGTTGTTTGTGTTTTTATATTACATACGGAAGAAGAGGAAGAAAAAGGATTATATAGATAGACGACCCGAAAAAAAAATAAAAAACAGAAGAACCCAGATCCTCTGGTAAGGAACAAAAGAAACTCTGACGGCCTTCGTGGAAATGGGTCCCACATTCCACGATTCTAAGAGATAGATACCAAAAGAAGAAGAAGAAAAAAAAAAAAAAACTATAGTAAATTTCAAGATCTAGCGCCAACCCAACCCTACGTTTGGTTTTCGCATCTCCTCAGCCTCTCTTTTCTCAGCCTCTCCTCTCCTCTTTCTGACCATTCGATAATCAAGTTCTTTATAGGCGCACCATTTTCTTAATATTTTCTGTGTTTGCTTTCAACCCTTTCTTTCTAGTTTAATTTCAATTGATGTAATATTACTATTCGTCTTCGTGACTCAGATTCTTCATTTCTGGGTCTTTTTTTGTTGTTTTTGTTATAAGGTCCAATCTCCAATCTGGTTTCGGGTTATTTTCAGGATCTAGTTTTGGTGGCGCTTTGTCTGGACTTGTATCTGGGTTTTAGTCCTTTAAAGGTTTTTTTGTTTTGCTTTGATTTGATTTGGTTTCTGGGTTGGTGTTCTTTGGTGTGTTCTTGTTCTCTATCAATGGGCGCTTTGGATGAGGGACATTTCTGTGCTGAGCTTGAAAATGGAGTTGGACTGGGTTGTCCTGAACTGGGATTTGAGGAAGAGCCGGAGACGATAGCTATTGAAGATGCCGTGAAAGTTTTGCTTCATGGTTTGGGAGAAGATGTTAACAGAGAAGGTCTCGTAAAGACTCCTCTTCGCGTTGCCAAGGCCCTTAGAGAAGGAACCAGAGGTATTTGTTCCTTAAAACCTTCTTTAGCTAAGCCTTTTTTATAATTGATCTCTCATTCTTTATTAATCAGATTATTGTTTTTGTTTCATATGCTGGCTTTGATATATCAGTACAGAGTCACAGGCAATCATTTTCTAAGGAAATGGAAATGAAAAGATGGGATCTGTTCTTTTTTTTTTTTTTTTTTTTTAAAGAAAGAGAAAAAAGGAACTGTTTTATTTCTGTTCAATAGCTAGTATTAAAGCTTTTGAACACCTTCCTTTTGTTAATACAATTTTATTAAAAACTTGCTTCTGGGCCCTGAAATAGTTACATTTTGGTTGTTTTTGCCCTCAATGATTTCTTCTGGGTTTATGTGGGTGGACTGATCAATTGTGCTCCAAATTAGTATGTAGAGGAAGCTCCTAGTCGTTTATGAAAACTTCCTCAACTCATAAAATTGAGCAAAATCTGCAATCTGCAAATCAAGAAACACAGGTTTCAAACATGTTTATATAGTGGCCTAAACTTTTATAGGATGAATGATGTCAAAGAATCGTAAATGATTTGGTATCTTTATTGGTATATTCTAAATCGGCATTGACATAGTTCTCTTGATATGTAGAGTATTGAGATTATTCTTATTACTCTTTGTCCAGGTTACAAACAAAGGGTGAAGGACATTGTTCAAGGTGCTTTATTCCCTGAAGCTGGTTTGGACAATGCAGTTGGTCAAGCAGGAGGTTCTGGTGGGCTTGTGGTTGTTAGAGAACTTGATCTCTTCTCATACTGTGAGTCATGTTTGCTCCCATTTCAGGTCAAGTGTCATGTGGGTTATGTCCCCTCAGGTCAACGGGTTTTGGGATTAAGCAAGCTTTCTCGGGTAGCGGATGTGTTTGCGAAACGTCTTCAAGAACCGAAGCGTCTTGCAGATGAAGTGTGTATGGCTCTGCATCATGGCATCAAGCCCGCAGGCGTTGCTGTCTTGCTTCAGTGTCTGCATATCCATTTTCCAAACCTAGAGTCAGTCTTTCTAAAACCAAACCACAAAGGATGGCTGAAGTCACTGGTTTGCTCAGGTTCAGGAGTTTTTGAAAACGAAAATGCCGAATCTTGGACTGACTTTCTGAGCCTTCTCAAATGCAGAGGAACAAATGTGGATAGAACTTCCACGAGGCACTCAAATGAACAGTCTTGGTGCCCTTCCCAGTCTTATTCTTGTGCCAAAACATCCTCCAAGATTGAGCCTGTCAATCAGGCAATGGTCACAGGAGTAACTTCAATTCTTAGGTCACTAGGTGAAGACCCGTTAAGGAAGGAGCTTTTAGGAACTCCTGCCCGTTTTGTTAAGTGGTTGATGAACTTCCAAAATACAAATTTGGAGAGGAAGCTGAATGGATTTGCTTTTAGCCGGGTGAATGCTGTTGAGACTGACAAGGAAGCAAGTGGCAAGGAAAAACAAATACAGTCCGAGCTGGAATTGCCATTCTGGTCTCAGTGCGAGCATCATTTACTTCCTTTCCATGGCGTTGTGCACATAGGATATATGGGTGCAGAAGGTCTCGATCCCATCGGGAAGTCCCTTTTGCAGTCGGTGGTACATTTCTATGGTTTCAAGCTGCAAGTACAAGAAAGAATCACTCGGCAGATAGCGGAGACTGTAACATCGTTTTTAGGCGGAGATGTTATCGTGGTTGTGGAGGCTGACCACACATGTATGATCTCTAGAGGGATTGAGAAGGTTGGAAGTAGTACAGCGACAATTGCTGTATTGGGGCGATATGCTACTGACTCTGTTGCGAGGGCTATGTTTTTGCAGAACTTACCAAGACCTACAGCTTGTGAAGAGTGATTGGCCTAGCCTCAATCATATACTCTTAGCCTTGGGATTATCTTTTCAAGGATGGCATGAAGATCGTTTGGCAATTGCTCTGTTTAGAAAGCTGAGGATCCTAAATTTTGGTTCTCTATCATTTTACCTAAATTTTGATGCTTATTAATTGGTTTCCATCTGTAGCATAAACCTCGGAAAATCCTGACGCATGTCTTTGCTTAGGATATTGCTTTTTTATATACTGCTAGTGCATCCCAGTTCTCTTCCATGACGCACGTCGTCGTTCTTGTACCTACCAGACCAATATACGAAACATTCACACACTTTGTACCCCGTTTGTTTTATTGGAAATAACAATATGAGTTCTTATATAGCATCTGGTATCACCCTGTGTATGTTTCACTTCTCATTCAATATTTGGATATATAGTTTTGCATATATTATATACCGTTCCAATCTTTGTGCAGGATTCTAAGTTCTTTGAAAAAAAAAAACCGCGGGGGGGTGACTAAAGAAAGCAACTATTCAGTGTCATTTTCAGTTGGAGGAAGTTATTTTTTGGTCATAGAAGCGGACTTGCTCGGTATGCTAAATTACAAATACTTGTATGAACTATGAAACAGTCAACTGCACAAGCATATACAGAACAGAACCAATGCACAAGCGCGCGCGCATGCACACAAACCAGATTCATTCAGTTGAGTGTAAGATTGAAAGACACTCTACTTGTGAGACGTAAAAGTTGACAACCTTAGCCTAGCCACAAGTGACGAATCTTATGCCATTCAATGTCCGGTTTTGCGTTTGCCCAAACTCCGCGAAATTTTGCTCGAGGCCCAGGACCATGGTGAATATGCACACGAAGTACACTTGCCAAAATGATACCAATTCCAAGTACCATTACCACGAGTAAAATTGATGATACAGGAGGAGAAAGAACCTGCATCAGCATGTACCTCACCAGAGTCAGTACACTTGCTACTTCAATAGAAGCTTTAAATTATTATAGATACAGAACAGACAACTGGCAAATCCGTATTGCAAATTTATTCAACACTAAATCATGTGAAGTTTCTATCGCATGAAATGAAATGAACATATGTGGCAAGGCACGGAATTATTAGATTGTGTGCCACCACTAAGTTGCATATAACTAGTTTTTTAACTTATGAAATTCATAGCGCCAAACATATCACATGTAACGGGTAAATCTTAAATCTTATAAAAAGGAACGAACCTTGTTCATCTTATTCATAAACAATCGCTTTGGAGGGAGATTTTTGTCAGCATGCTCAAGCGAATAGCGTAACATATCAACTATCGTCAGCTCAGTTTCAGGGTCAAGGATTTCTGTTAGTGAAGAGATATGGTTAAGACACTACAAAAATGTAACCATAATGGGTAGCAGGGGGAAGTAATCAATAAACTGAGGGACACCTGGGATATCAAATATCTGTTTTGTTGGTGGGATACCCAGTTGCTCTCCCAGATGAATGCGAATACGAGCACGATCAGAGCATGAAAGTTGATCACCATGAGTAACAACAATAATGGGCTTGTCATCTGTCAAAAGAAACAAACAGAAACTTAAATTGGATTTTTGGACGGACTCCAGAGCAATTGGAAGCATCCGAAAAAAAAAAAAAAAAAAAAAAAAAAAAAAAAAAAAAAACACTATTTTTTTTTTTTTTTGTTTTTCCCTTAAAAAAAAAAAAAAAAAAAAAAAAAAAAAAAAAAAAAAATCACTGCTATTCTTTCATTTTGGTTTTCACCTAGGTCAGAAAAGAGCTCTTTAAATGGATTCTTAATATGCAAACTTGAATATTAGAGGGCCTTACACCTCTTATCCAGTGATGGCCAGAAAATATAGAAAATAGCATAGCAAATTGCCAATACCTCGGAATGAGACGTACGGGCAGTTGAATGCGGAAGCAATCAGTTTGGTGTATTGTCCATCTGCATCTTTATCATTGTCCATTGATTTCAAAACGGTAACCCCATTAACGACGAATATAACAAAATGAACCTTTCTGATCTCACTGGACACACAGCCATTCTTGAGAGCTTTGCACTTCATTCTGGTCCTTAAACTCACACCATCTGAATCCCTGATAAGCAACTCACACAAACAAAATAATTTTTTTTCCCCGGAAAATAGACAAAATCATGACCTCAAATGAAAAGGAATTATTGGATTCGATGTCTAGACCTTTCAACAAGCTCCCCGTGACGAACACCCCTAGTCATCCAATGCTTTAGCATCTTAATATTATCATCTGAATCCTCGGATAGACTACGAGTGTCATAGAGACAAAAAGACGTTGAGCCTCTTGGGATCATGTACTCTTGAAGGAAGAAGGTTCCATCTCCAAGAGATGAATTATCTGGCACACGGAAAACAAAAAGGTTTTATTATCTAACGCTGTGTCATAATAAGAACCAAAAACAATAATAATTCCTCACTGCATTTAAATATGCAAGTGTTAAGATAACATACATGTTACTTGGGCTCTTTCAGATGCAAACTTGTCATTCTCAAACACCCTTGAAATTCTATTTACAAGACTACTTTTCCCGGATCCTTTTGGACCAATCAATAGAAGAGATGTCGTTTTTGGCACATCATAGTCACTCAATTTCATGCCACCAACCTTTTCAATCCAAGCTCCCGGAGTGTAGCTGTGAAATTTTCATAGTCTCGTGAGTTCTAGGAGCAAATATTTCAAGGAATACTCAGAGCTCAAAGTTACAAATCTTCATAGTCATTGTTATCATGCTAAAATTCAAATTCAAAAACAATACCAAACGTGGGATTAGACAAAGGCCCTGTTCATTTTACTATTCGAGTTTAAAATTCGAGTTTTGTTACAATAAAAAACTCTTAAAAATAGTCACATCTAACTTATTTTATTACTATAGTAAAAAATTCTCATCACATCTCAATTTAAATTAAAAACTCGAATAACTAAACGGGTACCCAAGTGAATGGGCAAAAAAAAGTTGACAAAGTGGTGATTTCTTTTCCCAAAATGATCACAAGAACAAAGGAAATACTTATTAGTAAAAATATGAATTACAGAACATAAAAACCTCAAGATTTTGCTATTTGCCTCTTCCAATCTCCGACTGCGAATCCTCAATTCATCAAAACTCCGCAAGATTTCTCGATAAACACGGTCTCTCCTCCTCTGATTAGTTTCAAACTCCAAAGAAACTGAGGAATTTTGATGACTTGCTTTGTCAAACTGTTGATAGAGCAATTCGCCTCTTTCGTCCACTGTACAATTATCAACCTTCATGTTCAAACCATCCCTGAGCCAGAAAACCATACTTATGTCGAATTTTCACACCCAAAAAAAAAAAAAGACTATTTCGAAAATAAAAAATAAAAAGTACCTGAGAAGGGGAGAAGACAGTTGGGAGAAATCCTGGTCCAACGACGAGTCTTCTCCTAAAATTCGGTATTATAGGGATGAATCAGTGACAAACTTTTGAAATTTTGGTAATAAGAAACAAGAAGAGAATGATGATTTAGGAGAGACGGTACCGGAAGAAGATGTCACATCGCCGCCCATGATTTCTTTGCGGGTTTCTGTGCGTCTAAAAGCACTACTTTTTGCCCTTTCTTCAGTGAGCTCTCGCAGAGCATAACAGAACAGAGCAGCGCAGAGAAAGTAAATAACAGGGAAAAATGGAGGTGGACTTCGTGAGAAGACAAACTGAGAAGGATAGGAAATAAAAGTTAACTACGTCGAAAAAAAAACACTTTCGCCGTTTTGCTTCTAAGCGAAGAAACGGTGGGACCAAAAAGATAGAGAAACCACGTAAGATTTTACAAAGTCAACTCTCTCCATCTAAGCCTACAAATGTCAGACATTCAATTAACGTAGGAATGTGAACTGATTTTTTTTTTTTTTTGTGGTCTTTGGATATTTTGGGCATTCTCATCATCGATATCTAATGATATATTATACTCACGGGGATGTTGTGTAATCAATTATATTTTATAATATCATTATATCATTTGGAGTAGCGTCAGAGACACAAACTCTAATTTTTATATATCAATTAATGTGAATGTGATTAGTTTTAAAGTACGCTCTGGAAGATAAATAGAAATTTCTGGAATAAAATATGCCTGTCCAAAACTTAGGACGTGAGCTGCATTCGATTAACTTGCTAAGAAATTAGAATTTAGCTTATATTGTCTGTAACTTGCCGATGGTGATAAAATTAGGGAGATTATTAGTACCAAAGATCCTATTTTGTTAATGGCTTGGATTTTTACTTAATTTGTGGTGATTAAAACTTTACATCTTCTAAATAAATTATCATTAGGAAAATACCAACTACGAGAGATTTATTTATTTATTTAGATTATTGTTATTGGTACCACTTGAATTTTGAAGTTATTTTCAGTTTGCGTATCAAATTTTAAAAATTCTCATTTTATCTCATGAATTTTAAATTGTTCTCATTTAATCATTTGTAATTTATGTTAAAACATATTAAAAAAAGATAATACAGTCACATAATTTTTTTGTTTTTAATTTCTGTTAAAAATAAAATAGATAAAATTACATAGTCACACGTAATTTTTTTTTCCTACGTGATTTTGACAACATAAGAGTTTTTAAAATTTAAATGGTAAAGTGAGGATGCCCTAAAATTGAGAAGTAGAGACTAATCCTATTTATTTATTTATTAACACTTTGGAAAGATCCACTATAATATAAGTTGGCAAACCACATGAAAGTACAGTTGGGCATAAATATAGAACTGGTCTTTTTTTACCCTGGGCAAGGCATATGGTAAGCGCTAGTCAGGCATTGACCATTGTATCTTGTCGTATTATATAAATTGCCGTTTTTTTCAAAAAAGAAAAAAATGGTGTTCATGTTATGTTTAGCAAGTGGGTTGGTGACATTTCAATCCACCAAACCACTCTAGAAATGGTTTACACTTCGCGTTTGCTGTTCTTTTACAATGCTTGTTGAGTTGTTGTCCAAATTGAAAAACGACATAGCTTGTCTTCTACAATAATGCTGGTGTACGTCAAACGACACCTCGTTTGTTTTATATTAAGTCGAATAAACGACATGTCGTTCTTGTGGAAAAGTTTAATATGTTTTATCTAAAAATGGAAGTTGTTTAGCATATAAAAAGTTTCATACAGTTTGCTACAGCCTACAGAGATCAGAAATTATATACATAAACTTGAAGTTTTACAGTAACTGAACAATGACACCAGGATGTTACCTATATTCATCCAAATATACATCTCGTAAAAGCACAATAAAAATTTAGGGCGTGAGGTTCATTCATTAAGATATTAGGAATTTCTGCTATAAAAGTTCCTGTCGAAAACTATTTCCATTATATGTATTTTCCCGGAATCCGAACCTTACATTCCACAATATAAAGGAGAGATTAGAGGTGCTTAATAGAGCGAGCTGTACAAGAAAGAAATAAAATAAAACAAATAGCGGCCCCACGTTATTAGATCACCATTAGATCATTTAAGTCGATCACTCAGAGGCAATGACCTTCGAGGGAAGGGAGGGGAAATGCCCAAAAAGGGACCGTCTAAGATGTTAGGCTGCAACGCTGGAATAGAGAACCCAGCTGATTGTGATCCTCTGATTGATGATGGGTGTTGAATTGAACTGTTAAAAGTGTCATGTAAAGAAAAAGTTTTTTTTTTTTAAAAAAGTATATATCATATAAAGATAAAAGTTAGTTCGCATACAAGTTACTAATACGTTAATAACAATATAATGTCATTCAAAAGAGGGAAAATTAACTGTGAGCCGAAAAACTACCTGAAAGATACAGAAAATGATGTCTCTACTGGGGCACGAATTCCGGTTCTATCCGGTGAAATCAGCGACAAAAAAACTGAAATACATAAAAATAAATACAAGTCAGTCAACTCACAAACAAGAAAAAGACAATTACTTAAAAATCTATTGATCTCATAACTTTTCAGGCCGGAATACTATAATCCAGTCATTCATTCATTGGCTAATATACCAACTCCTAATTAGTCAGCAAATTGCATAAAACTGCAATATTCTGGCTTTAAAGCTTCATTCTATCATCATGAAAATTTTATCTCAGACTAGATTGAAGAAACTGCAAAATTTGCCTCAGCATAAGAGCGAAAATTGCACAAAGAAACTGGAGGCCGTGTAAAAATACATCGATACAAGTATTCCTAAGAGAGAGACCCAATGAATACCTGATTGTTCTCTGTGATCTTCTAAACCAGAGCGAAATAATGCATCCTGCATAATAAAGTTAACGAGTATTTTACATTCAGAACCTAATGCTATTGGTATGTCAGAGCAAAATTTACCCCGGCCCCGTCCTCACCTTGTCCCTACCCTGAGATACATCTCTAACCAAATCTGCAAGAAAAAAGTCCCATAAATAAATGGTTTAAAAATGACATTCATTTATCTTGTTTCGACATCATTCAAAAAAAAAAAAAAAAAAAGAAAGAAAGAAAGAAAAGGAAGCTCTACTTACCCAAGTTTGGAACACTGGGATTTACAGCTAACGTCAAGCCAAGAAAGCAGTCATCAGGTTCAGCACCAAAGTTTGATAATTTCAACTCAAGATTTGGCTTTGCCACTGCAGGTCGTATAGAGAGAGAGTAAATATCACATCCAGATGGACAAAATGAGATAGAATACTTGAATTACATAAATTTTGGTTTTGGACAACAAAACTTCGCTGCAAGAAGAACCTTTACCCATATTACTCAAGTTTAGCTCAAGTGGATCACCGAGTAAACGAGGAATCCAACCCGCCTGTGAAGAACACATTAGTAAACTAAAATTCTCCAAAGGAGATATCAATTACAAGAAGGCTTATTTAAGAAGAACCTTTACCCATATTACTCAGCTTTAGCTCAAGTGGATCACAGAGTAAACGAGGAATCCAACCCGCCTGTGAAGAACACATTAGTAAACTAAGCTAGTTCATAACATAGCAGAAACCAGAGTTGAAAACACATTACATGGAAGAAAGGATGCTGTAATGACTCCTCTGCACCTGGCCTCCTTGATGGATCCCATGAACAAAGTCGCTGTAAACCATCAAAAAAGAATTGTAAAAACAATCACTTTGGTTAAAAGGGTGGACAACAAATGTTAATAAGAAATATTGGCAGAATGCACTGCAAAAACACAACCCACCCTGATTAAATCAATAGCTTCTGGGCTTGCATTGGGAATGATATCAGACAGGTTCGCAGGCAATATCTACCAAAAGAATGAAATTAACTTTGAACCGCATGAACAAACCGCAAATAAAATACCAACAGATATGATAGTTTACCTTCTCATAACTTGTAATCCCACATAATCGGGATGCTGAACCGCATGGACAAACCGCAAATAAAATACCAACTGATATGATAGTTTACCTTCTCATAACTTGTAATCCCACATAATCGGGATGTATTTACCCCGTCGGGGAAAGCAGTCATGTCTGGTGTACCAAGAACACAGCATATCTTTAACAGCTGATCTATTTCACTGCCATGGAGAAACTAGTTTTATTAAATGTGACAAAAAGATTTGTTTAAGTGGCATCATTTTCTTTTTCTTTAATAGCATCAGTCTAAATTAAAAGACCTTTTATTTTTCAGATAGAATTTTTAACTCCTACAGTCCTATTGAGAAACAGACTAACAATTTGAAATTATACTGTACACGAACAGCTATTATAAAATCACCACAATCATCCATCATGATGGTAATGTTTTCATGTACCCAGTAGAGAAAATGAGATTTTATCTCACTAGCAGGAAGGAAGGACAATAATAACTTAGAAACACGAAGGCCAAAGGTAATAAACTGAGGATGATAAAAATCACCTTTCACCAGGAAAAATAGGAGACAGAGTGAAAAGCTCAGCTAGGATTGCGCCAGCTGCCCACATGTCTGTAGGAAAAGAAACCAAGAATAAATACAGAGCAAACTTGATATACTACGTTGGGAGGATTGAGGTTTTTCTGCAAGGAAAGAGGAGTGCAGCTATAGATGCAAAGTCGACAATTTGAAACTTTAGAAAGTCAATTATAAGAAATAGATGGGTCGAGAGGGGAAAGGTGGGTCAAAATCAAAATAACAACAACAGGAATAACAATAACTTTTACTTGCCACGTGCCTCCGCCAAAGAAAAGATTAGAACTTTTATAAGAAAAGCCCAATTCCCAACAATCTACAACTAGGAAAGAAGTAATAATCCAATAAATGAAAGGACCGAGGTGTCTCTGCAATGAATGAGGAGAAAAGGTATCACTCACCGACTGCAGGAGTGTAAAACTTGGACTGTAGCAAGACTTCTGGCGCTCGGTACCTAGGGAACAGCCGAGTATAATAGGTGAAAAAATAACCAACTTGATATGATATATAACTGATGCATCCGCAGCACATACTTGAGCGCCCTCAAGAAAACGATGACTCACCATCGTGTGGAAACATATTCAGTGTAAGGAGGCATTGACGACACTTCTCTAGCCAGGCCAAAATCAGCAATTTTAAGGACATCGTTTGTCACCAGCAAATTCTCTTTTTAAGGAAAAAGAATGTCTCGTTATCAACTTATTAACATAAAGTTTGCTTCAGTAAATGGGGGGGGGGAAAGGTGTGCTGGAGACAAAATGAATACATTAGCTGATAGTATCTATAATATCTCTTTACCAGGTTTCAGATCTCTATGAAAATATCCAGTTTTATGGATATGATCAAGTCCATGAAGTACTTGAGACATAAAGCTCCGTATCTCGTCTTCAGAAAAGGGCCTTTGTCGTTCTCTCATCATTTGGTAGAGATTAAAACTCTGAAAATATGAAACTACGCATCAATCACTTGCTAAATAATGTTATTTCATTAACTGAAGTTCATATAAGAACAGATGTTACTTTGCTTATATGAAAAATTTACAAAATTATTTATTTGCTAGTTTTCTACTGTAGCATGAAAAGATAAGCAAACGAGAAAAAAATGGAGCACGAAAAGTTATATCCATACTGACTGAAAATAAATGAACTATACTTATACTATACATGAAATACCCATATGCTGGTGGCTCATCAAGAAAAATGGGGGAACACAACACCCACAAAAGAACTATACTTTGTACCTCGGAATAAATGCTTGAGATGAAATACTTTTCAAGTAAGCAAAACAAGTTACCTTAAAGTAGCAATACAAGGATAATTTTGCATCAAGCAAAATACTCTATCTAAAAGGATCTTCTAATTAGTAAGTAAAGCTGAAAAATGCTTCAAAATCATTCAAATTATGCATTTAGTATTTTTCCATTTTTCCGGGTAAGAAAGTTGATATCTTTTTGTGTCATGAGTCTACAGATGCACAAAAGTCAAGAAACAGGCTGTTATTACCTAGATGAGCGAGAGGTAAAAATGCAAATTTTCCCTTACCATGTGCTCAAATATGAGGAACACCTCATCATTTTCCTTGACAACCTCTTTCAATTTTATGATGTTGGGATGATTCAGTTTTCGGAGGACCTGGAGAAGGCACTTCTATTTGTAGCAATCAACAGAAGAAGGCTAAATATTTATAAATACATACATATATATATATATATATAGGGAATTCACATATCGATGCAATTCTCCAAAGGAGATATCAATTACAAGAAGGCTTATTTAAGCTTGTGGTATGCAATACCAGCTTAAAATTTCAACGGCACATACCTTAATTTCTCGTAATCTCCAATATTCTTCCCAAAAATAGAACTTTCTCTTCATCTTCTTAACAGCAACCTGGAATTAGCAAATTATAAAGGATATTGATGACCATAAAAACAATTTGCAAAGCAAAATCAATCGAAAGTTAGGAACATCAGACTAAGAAGGAATAACAGCAACTAAAGCTACCATGACACGGATTCGACACTAAGAAGGGTTCCTGATAAACAAGTCCTGATTTTCATCTTTGCAGTCAAAGCATAATATAGATCTAAGTGAAAAAATAAAAGGATTAGAGGATGCTGTGGGAGAAGCAATGAAGAAGATGAGGAGGAGCAGAATGGAAGAAAACTATAAAAACTGTAATCCTGGCTTGTTACAGAATCTTAGTATAGCTTTTTGATCACGAGACCAATAATGTCAGAACGTAAACATGTGTTTTATAAATGTGATTTCCACTAGTTAAATAAATAATAATAATAATAAAGGATTACTGAAGAGTGAAGTGTCGATCAAAGAATTCTGGGTTGTGTTTGAGAATGATATAAGCCTCCACGGAAGAAAATTGATCTAGATAACGAAAAAATAAACTAGAAGTTCTAAAGTTGCTTTATAAAACTTAAAAAGAAGCTTACAATCTCATGTGTTCTACAGTCAATGGCCTTATATACAGTGCCGCAAGTGCCATCTCCAAGCTCCTCCAAAATTCTATATCTGAGAATGAAAATAATAATAACATCAAGAAACTCACAATTGGGCCAAAATAGAACAAAAACACTGAACAAATTTACTCAAGAGAAC
This sequence comes from Morus notabilis, assembly GCF_000414095.1. Taxonomy (NCBI): domain Eukaryota; kingdom Viridiplantae; phylum Streptophyta; class Magnoliopsida; order Rosales; family Moraceae; genus Morus; species Morus notabilis. The sequence continues at coordinate 103,525 of NW_010362558.1, forward strand.
TTGGCATTGCTACCTTTCCATTATTGATTTCACAACTTATTATGATAAAAAATCTCTCAGTGGAACTTAAAAAACCTCCAAGTAGAGGTGTCTAAGTTGTCAATGAAGTGCTGGCCATTAGCTTGTGAGCGTGGTTTAGTGATACTGTACTCTTCTAGCCTACAACATTTGATGTCATCGAAAACCGACTTTTCTTTATAGGAGCAACTGAATATCAGGGAGAGATTCAACAGCATTTTGAAGCTCTCCACTTGAACTCCAGAGACCAAGCATTAAATTCAACGCGCTTGATTGTCAATTAATTTTCTTTTATTTACTTCATAACTACCCTCATGAAAAACTGGGGCACTTGAGCTGCAAAAGATAATCAATGAAAAAAAAAAAGAACCATTTAGCAATTGGCATCAAGACAAAAGAATACTAAACCAAAAAATTCAAAATAATATATCTATATCTGCATCCAGAAAAGGAAGGCTAGAAAAAATTTATGTAAGCTGAGCAAAGACGATAATTTTTTTCCATTATGTTTTCTTATTTCAGTTTTGTATAAATAAATAATTAATATATACATATATCTGTATGATCAGGAAATTTTATGTCGATACTTTATTTGGAAGAGTCAGAGGCAGAATGACAAAAAATAAAAAATAAAAATAAAATCTACAATCACGCTAAAAAGATAGTAGGAACAATCGCATGGCCTAGCTATATCAATTAAGTTATAAACTAGAAAAAATGAATTAAATCAAAAAAAGCGAACAAAAAATCATACAATTAAAGTTGAGGAAAAAGGAAAAGGCTTTAACTGATTATCCGCAAAAGAAACCAGAAAAATCTTCAATTTTTCTTTTCTCGTATAGTAACCTCGCTGAATTCAGCTAATACGTGATTAGGCAAATCCTTGAAGAAGAAGAAACAAGAGAAGACCAAAAAAGAAAATCTTTTTTCGTTTCTTTTCCTCCGTTTTCACGCAAACTGAACAGAGTAAAATGTTAATTCAAACTGCATTTTCATTTGCAAATAAAGTACAGCTAAAAGAAAGCCAAAAAAACAGACCTGGAATTTTCAATCACCAAGATTATGGAAAATCTTAGAAGACTTTAAATTGTGAGAGGCTTTACTCACCAATGATGCTAAATTGACAAGGAGGATCCGAGAGGGAAAATAAAGAAGAAATAGATCACCAATGTATATGAAATTTTCTCGGAGAAAACGAGAGAGAAAATTCAAGAGAGATGAAATTCTGTAGAAAGTTTTAGAGAGAGAGAGAGAGAGATTTGGATTACTAATGAAGCCAAGGGAGGAGAAGGGGTGAGGGGATTCCGCTGAAGAAGCAAAGGAGAAGAAACCAACGAAATAATAAAAAAAGCAAAATCAATTAAATTAAGAAATTTAAATATTGATTAATGATTTTATCATTTTATATTTAATTAAATAATTAAAGGAAAAAAAATGCTTGGCTGTGGTGGGGAAGGGGAAGAGTGGTCCCCCGGTTGATATAATATTGTTTTTGTGATATTACTTGTATGCCCTGAGCCACAGGACACGGTATTTTGGTTCATTGACGAAACTGCCCTGAATAGATTGGACTGGGGTGAGTTTTTAGGAGACGAATAAACATTGTTGGTTGGGGACGTAAATGTCATATCGGATTCCCTTATTCTTGCCCGGTCAATGCAAAGACTATTATGTCCTTTTTCGACAATTTGACAATTTAAGCTATCCCGTTCGCATATGCCGGTCCGGTCAAATGACATCAAAGCCAGCAAGAGTTTCACTTCGATCAATGTATAGGGCCTTGATTGTAAAAGGCCCAATCCAATGTTTGAGCCCATGTTGTAAAAAGGTTCGAGAAAATTAGAGAATAAGCACCTTAGCAAAAAAGTATTTTTCCTTATAAAAAATGCTTTTTATGTAGTATTATCAGGGTAATTCAATGCGACAGAATATTACTCAATAATTTCAAATCAATTCAAATTTTGGGATGTATGACGATTCGAGAGGATTTGAGGAATACGATTTTGAGATATCAAATTTGAATTTAAAATACCGATACCTTCGTTAATGGTATATCTTAAGATTCTTTTATATATATATATATATATATATATATATAATTTTCCTGGGGTTTATATGGATAAGTACTCTTAAATAAGAAAAAGCCACAACTATAAGTAGAAGTTTGAGAAAAATTCAAGATTTGTCATGATTTTATGACATAAGCCTATTATTTATGACATCTTAAATAATTAGATGTCATTAGGATATTTTATTTTCTCTTTATTAATTAAATTACAGTTGTTTATTTTTTAGTGTAGTAAAATAAATAATATTTTTTATCATTCTGTGAGTAAATCAAATATCAAAATAAATCAAGTCAATGATTTATACCAGAAGACAGAAGTCAATAATTCATCAAAGGTAGTAAGTAAATCAATGATTTACAAAAGTACTTGAGGTCCTTTTAAAAAGACAGACACTTATTCAAAAGAAAATAATAAAACAGTGTAAATCACTCTTGGAATAACTGTACTCTAGTATAAGACAATTATGCACACTATATAATAATAACAGCACAAAATCACACGCTTTTAAAACACCTTAAGCCTTATTTATGGTACACTTGTATACAGTCAATACAAGCTAATTCATTTCAAGTACATAGTTTGCAAATTTTAAGATATAATGTTCACCATTTAGCTAAGGCTCAACAATGATCTTCCCGGTAGCATGGCCGTCAATACTCTTGGCCCAAGCATCTTCAGCCTTTCTCAGTGGATGCTTTGAGTCGATCACTGTCTTGAGCTTTCCATCTCTGGCCAACTTAACAAGATAATCCAAGTTTTCACGTTTGGGGCTCAAGAACAATGGCACCAGCTGCTTCTTCGAAAATGTAAGCTTTTGCAAAGCAAAAGTGGTAAAGGCACTGAAACTAGGTGAAATGTCTATCACCTTTCCATTTGAGCTCAAATTAGGCTCAAAAGTCGACCAAGGAATGCCTGTTGCGCAGTGGATCACTGCGTCATATTTCCTACCAGACGGGCTCTTTAGAGCCGCCCCTTCTGGAGTCTTGTAGTCGACAACCTCGTCCGCGCCTAAGCTCTTGACGAGTTCGAGGTTACGTGCTCCACACGTGGCTGTCACGTGCGCGTTCCCGAGCTTTGTTAGCTGAACTGCATAGTGACCAACACCACCTGAGGCTGCAGTGACCAAAATGTTCATTTGATGGCTGCTGCTTCCATCGAGCTTCAACCCCGCGGCTTGAGTGAGGGCCTGGAGAGCTGTTAGAGCGGCTACAGGCAAACTTGCAGCATCGGCTGCTGAAACTTCCAGTGGCCTTATCACAGTCATATTTTCCTTGGACGTAACAAATTGAGCAAGTCCACCTCCACTCTGCCTTTCATATATATGGTTCAGGAACATACATTTAATATCATGTTATCAATAATTTATCATAGAAAAAGAATAAAAAATGACTGAATTTCTTCCAATAGACCCCAAATATGTAATCGGCTCAATTTTTTTTTTTTTCCTTTTTTGATTTTTAACTTATGGGGTGTGAAATTTACGCTAGACTATACCTACAACTACACATTATCTGGTCATTTTGACGGAACTAAGTATACAGGACCCAAATATCTTTACAGCCAACTTTAGAACTACAATTATATTACCAAGGGAAAAGCAGCTCCAGAAAGGCCACAGTAGTGTTGGAAAGTGAAGGAGAAAACAAGGGGCTTTTCACTAATTTACAAGCAAAATGAACAAGAAAGCTATCAGCGAAAAGAAAAAGTGGATAAGAAAGCAAATTAATCGACAGGATAAACTTACACGAGGGTAAAGAAGAGTCACAACTTTGTCACCAGCTTTGAAGTCTTTAACACTTGATCCAACCTCTACAACCTCTCCTGCCACATCACCACCTGTTCCAAGAAGGAAAATCTTCACCCACAAGTCCATTCTTTTATCTTACACAATATTATCACAAAATCAATCACCTAGGGTGACTGTGGTATATTAGTATTTTCTAAGGTTAATGCAAGGCTTTTTTCCATAACTTTTACTACTTCACAAAGGTAACATATCATCTCTGTTGATGTGGTTTTATTTTTATTCTTTAACATTGAGAGTTTGTTCAAGTTGCATAGCTGGCCTAGACAATGGCACCATTGTTTGATTGATTGAATAATTGATTATTCTGGAAATAAAAATAAATAAATAAATAAAACCCCTACTTTGAGAGGTCTAAGCGTGAAAATGTAACCTCAAGTAATATGGTGTCTCAATATCAAGAGATTTCCATCAAATATTAACAACGTAGAAAATTAACTTACAAGGTATATGAGGAAACTTGCGAGGCAAAAGTGGCCGAAGCATGCCTTTCTGAACTTTCCAATCAAATGGATTCATACTAGTTGCTTCAACTTTCAGCAATACTTCGTCTTTGTTTGGAACAGGAATTGGAACTTCAACATGCTTTACCGAGCACAGAGTATGATTATTAATCACTTAGTTAACTAAAAATATTAAATAAAAATAAAGCCAATTATTATTCATGTATTTGACTATGCAGAGCTTAATTATTGTCATGACGCAGAATCAGCATGCAGAGAGTGTTCTGATTATAACTTGTGTTCGGAGTAGAGAAAAAAGTCGAAACACGTGAAATGTGTTTTTTTTTTTTTTTAATCCTAGTAAAAATTTGCAAAAGTTCTCTATTAGGAGTAAACCACTATAAATTCAAGCGTGCTTGTGTTTGTGTTTTTCTTCGATTTTGTTGCTCTTAGAGCGTCTAATTCTTTAACAATTACTGTGTGAAGCAATTGACGAAGTACAAAAGGGTAGAAAATATTGATTAATTAACAGCACTACATTGAAGAAATTAGACAGTAAAATGAACCGTGTATTGGTGCATCTCATCTCACATCTCTAAATTTAATTTTGTTTTAATAATAGTAAATAACAAGAGTCAATTTCAAACCCAAAAAAAAAACAAAAACAAAAAAAAAAATTATCTTGGAATATTAAAGAAACATATTGTGTTCCTACTCTCCCGATGAGTCTAGATTACATTTCCCATCTTCGCGTCACTTATTACCAACATTTGATTGATAGAGTACCAAGGATCAGAGAAAAATGTTAAAAAAAAATAAAATTCTCACAAACAAGTGACTGGATATTGAAGAAAATGTGGAGGCTAAATGAATATTAACCTTCAAGTCAGAAGCTCCTCCTCCATAACCACTGTACTGAACGGCATGCATAAGCTTTTCCGCCATATCCACAGACCACAAGATAACAGCGAATTGGGAAAAGGTTCACAGAGTGGCCAGGCTCCAGAGAAGATAAGCCTATTGATATTGGAGCATTACGTGGATCGTTGTCAATTTCAAAAATTTGATTCTCAAATATCAAAATATACATCAAACGACACTGATTTGATGCACCTCTATTTCCCGTGCAAAAAAAAAAAAAAAAAACCCCTCTATTTCCTTCCACCTGTCCATATCCTCTTACGTGTGGTTTACTTTTGAGAAAGAGAGATTTGAAAGTCGAGGTGTAAATTTAAGCGGCTCAGGGCAGTTTGAAGAGAAATTTAGGACCGAGTCAGCTCTAAAAAAAAAGAGGATCAGCCCAGTTTAATTTTAAGTATAAAATGTTTAAGATCGATTTGAACTGAAATTTTATAAGATATTTTTAAAAAAAATTTAAAAATATGATGTTTGGATCGAGTTAAACCTACCTTTAACTCAAAAAAGAGATGTTAGCCTAACTCAATCTTAAACCTAAAAAATTTAAAATCATGTCAAACCTAAACTAATAGTAATGAGTCTCTTATCGGCCTATTTAATCATGTCTAAACTTACAACTCTCTCTAAAAGGAACCACAACATAAGTTTTAAGAGATGTTTGGTTGGAGGATTTAAACTATGATTTAAATCATGATTCATGATTCGCTATAGTATTTTCTTCTCACAAAAAATACACGTAAATTGAAAATAATTCTAATCACATGATTATAATCCATGAACCAAACGACTCCTTAATTTTTTTTTTTTTAAAAGCCAATGAAAAATAATAACAATAGTAAAGGTAACGCCAAAAGAGTAATACTAAGGCCTCGTTCATTTCACCGATTCAAGTTTTCAGTTTTAGGACAGTAAAAAGCTCTAAGAAAATGTCACATCTAACTTTTTCTGCTACAGTGAAAAGCTCTCAAAAAATATCACATCTCAACTCAAATCCGCGAAGTGAACGAGGCCTAAATAATCATCATCCAGTCAATGATTTTTACGAGAAGTCAATAGTTTATCAAAGTTAGTAATTAAATCAATGATTTACACAAATTAATAGGCTAAGTTTTTTATGTATTAAATTTATATAAAATTACATAAAAATTAAAAAATATGTAAATTTAACCGTTAAAAAAATTAATCTACTGATTTAATAAACATATTAAAGAATCTCTTTTCTTTTAAAAAGAACGACACATCTTTCAAAAACAAATTGAAAAGTCCATATATTTATGGAAAAAGGGTTCCTGCAATAAAGATTACTTTGAAAAGTCTGTATTATTATTGTTATTATTCTTCCATTTTCCCTGGAAGCTGTAGTTTTTTAATTGTATATCGTTTCCCCTGGACTCAATTGTTTTTGTAATTAAGCAGAGTTCAAACTCTGGCCAGCCAATTTTCATAAAGCATTGTAAATCACTCTTTGAATAATTGTACTCCAGTATAAGGCCATTCTTCATGCCGATATATATAACAGCAACAAATTACACGCTTTTAGAACACCTTAAGCCTTATTAATGGTACACTTGTATACCGGTCAATACAAGTACAACCATGGTCATTGCCCAGCTAATTCATTTCAAGTACATAGTTTGCAAAGATAATGTTCACCATTTAGCTAAGGCTCAACAATGATCTTCCCGGTAGCATGGCCGTCAATACTCTTGGCCCAAGCATCCTCAGCCTTTCTCAGTGGATGCTTTGAGTCGATCACCGTCTTAAGCTTTCCTTCTCTGACCAACTTAACAAGATATTCCAAGTTCTGGCGCTTGGGGCTCAAGATCAATGGCACCAACTGCTTCTTCGAAAATGTCAGCTTTTGCAAAGCAAAAGAGGCAAAGGCACTGAGACCGGGTGTAATGTCTATCACCTTTCCATTGGAGCTCAAATTAGGCTCAAAAGTCGACCAAGGAACACCTGTTGCGCAGTGGATCACCACGTCGTATTTCCTACCAGACGGGCTCTTCAGAGCCGCCCCGTCTAGAGTCTTGTAGTCGACAACCTCGTCCACCCCTAAGCTCTTTACGAGTTCGAGGTTACGTGCTCCACACGTGGCTGTCACGTGCGCGTTTCCGAGCTTTGCAAGCTGAATTGCATAGTGGCCAACACCACCTGAGGCTGCAGTAACCAAAATGTTAGGACTGCTTCCGTCGAGCTTCAACCCCGCGGCTTGAGTGAGGGCCTGGAGAGCTGTTAGAGCGGCTACAGGCAAACTTGCAGCATCGGCTGCTGAAACTTCCGGTGGTCTTATCACAGTCATATTTTCCTTGGACGTAACAAATTGAGCAAGTCCACCGCCACTCTGCCTTTCATATATATGGTTCAGCAACATAAATATAATATCATGATTGTCAATAGTTTAAGGAAATAAAAAAAATGACTTTAATTTCTTTCGATAAACCACAATTATGTTATTTGGTCAATACTTTTTTTTTCCTTTTCTTTTTTGAGGATTTGAACTATACACCTTGTAGTGCAGTTAGGTATGAAGTTAACTCTAGGTTAATTATGCCTGCAACCATATGTTATCTATTTAATTTCAGCAAAACTATATATACAAGACCAAAGTGTTTAGTACTACAACCATATTACCAAGGGAAAAGCAGCTCCAGAAAGGCTACAGTAGTGTTTAGAAAAGTGAAGGAGAAAACAAGGGGTTTTTTCGCTAATTTACAAGCAAAATGAACAAGAAAGCTATCAGCGAAAAAGAAAAAATGGATCAGAAACCAAATTAATCGACAGGATAAACTTACACGAGCATAAAGAAGAGTCACAACTTTGTCACCAGCTTTGAAGTCTTTGACACTTGATCCAACCTCTACAACCTCTCCTGCCACATTACCACCTGTTCCAAGAAGGAAAATCTTCACCCACAAGTCCATTCTCTTATCTTACACAGTAAAATCACAAAATCAATTACCTAGGGTGGTATATTAGTATTTTCTAAGGTTAATGCAAGGTTTTTTTCCATAACTTTTACTACTTTACAAAGGTAACATATCATCTCTGTTGGTGTGGTTTTATTTTTATTCTTTGACATTGAGAGTTTGTTTCAATTTGCATAGCTGGCCTAGACAATGACACCATTATTTCATTTATTGAATAATTTATTATTCTGGAAATGAATAATAATAATAATAATAATAATAATAATAATACATGTGAAAATGTACCCTCAAGTAATATGGTGTCTCCATATCAAGAACTTCCATCAAACACTAACAACGTAGAAAATTAACTTACAAGGTATGTGAAGAAACTAGGGAGGCAAAAATGGCCGAAGCATGCCTTTCTGAACTTTCCAATCAAATGGATTTATACTAGTTGCTTCGACTTTCAGCAATACTTCGTCTTTGTTTGGAACAGGAATTGGAACTTCAACATGCTTTGCCGAGCACATAGTATAATTAAATATTAATGGTTAGTTAGTTAGCTGAAAAAATTAAATAAAAATAAAGCCAATTATTATCATTGTACCCTAGTCAGCATGCAATTATACTTAATAGTTTTGAGGACAATTTTCGGTTATCAGTGAACCTTATAAAATTATGTGTGCTTGTTTTTATTTCTTTGATTTTGTTGCTCTTAAAGCGTATAATTCTTAACAATTATTGTGTAAAGCAATTGACAGAGTACAAAAAGTGTATAAAATATTGATTGATTATAACGATACTACATTAAAGAAATTAGACAGTATGATAAACCGACGTTTATGGTGCATCTTATCTCACTTCTCAAGATTTAATTTTGTTTTATAATAGTATAAACAAGTGAATTAAAAAATATATTTATCTTGGCATATTGAACAAACCTATATTGTGTGGCTACTCTCCATATCAGTTTAGATTACGGGGTTGTTCTTTTATAGTGTAATTTTTGAGTTAAATTTGAGTTATAACTTGAGTTGAAGTTGTAATTTGAATAAAATTAAATAAAATTGAATAAAATTAAAATTTAAAAGAACGTAAACTTAAATATTGTTAAACTCAAATTATCTTTTTTGAGTTTTTTTTTTGACAAAAGAACGTGCCCGTCCCATCTTTATTTCACCTATCACCAACAGTTGATTTATAGAGAAAAAGGAACAGAGAAAAAAATGTTGACACCCAAAATTTTGGCTCATAAAGAAAATGTGAAGGACAAACGAATAATAACCTTTAATTCAGAAGCTCCTCCATAACCACTGTACTGAACGACATGCATAAGCTTTTCCGCCATATCCACAGACCACTAGCTTAAAGCGAACTGGGAAACGCTCACAGTGACCTTTTTGAAGAGAAACGCTAGAGACACCTGAGACTAGCAATATGGGTACCAGGCACCAATCTCTGCACTTGATATTCAAACGACATTATTATAAATATACTAAAGGACACCCAGATTATTATTGTTCACCTACACCCACTTCACTATTCATTATACAGTACATGTTTTTTTTTCTCGTTTTTACCCTTGCTCTCTTTTTTGTTCTTCCTCTTTTGTGTGGGGGCGTTTTTGTCTTTTTCATCTCATGTGTTGTGACTTTGCGTATTCGCCTTTGCCTCCTTGCTTTTTTTGTCGTTTGGCTTTTAATGAAGCCCTAAGCCTCATTTGTTTCTTCTGTGCTTTTTCTTGTGCCGTCTCTTCTATTTTATTCTCAGCTAAAAGTTTGGCCTCTATTTTTGGCTTCTTTGTTTCTCTCAGTTCTTACATGACCTTGGTCCTTTGACTGTTTTCGGCGCAAGCTTCTTTTACTTGCTTCTGCTCATTTTCTCCTGTTTTGATTGGGGATTTTATTTGGGTTTCTTCTGCGATTTCAGCCAACTGTGTATTTTTGTTATATGCTATTTCTCTTTTCTTCCCTCTTTTTCTTTTTTAATTGTTGCGGCATTTTTTGCTTTTGTTGATTGTTTCTTCTTGCTCTTATGTTCTTTTAATTTGGAATTTTTCATGGCTCTCTTCTCTTTTTTTTTGCTAAGTTCAATATTTTGGGTTTTATGCAATTTTTTTTTATAAAAAAGAGGCATTGTTCGGTATTTTTTTTGCTTCTTTAAGATTTATTGCTCTTTTTTATGTTGGAATTTTTTTTCCTTTTACTGATGACAATCGGATTTTGCTCGATTATTCTCTTCCTTTTGACAGCTGCTTCCTTTCGCAATTCGCAAGAAAGAGATTTTGGATCTTCCCCGTGGCTGATTTTCATAGGTAAGTCTCATATTTTTTTTTCCTTTTTATACACTTGGCTATTTGCTGATTTTGTTCCTGGGTTCTGTCTAAGTCGGTTTCCTTTTTATTTATTCATCTATTGATTTGTAGTGGTAACCTGTAATGCTTACAGTGTTGATATGTACTTTTATGTTGATGATCTGTGCCGTTTTTATTTCATACTCATTAAATGAGTTGGAGATTTTTCCTCCTTTTATGAATTGGAATTTCCTCAAAATCTGCTGACAAAGATTCTCTTTCTTTTGACAGCTGCTTCCTTTCGCCAGAAAGAGATTTTGGATCTTCCTCGTGGCTGATTTTCATCGGTAAGTCTCGGTTCTTTTTTTCCCTTTTTATACACTTGGCTATTTGTTGATTTTGTTACTAGGTTCTGCCTAAATCGGTTTCCTTTGCATTTAATCATCTGATGATTTGTAGTGGTGACCTATAATGCTTACGGTATTGATATGTACTTTTCTGTTGATGATCTGTGCCTTTTTTGTTTCAGACTCATTAAATGAGTTGGAGATTTTTCCTCTTTTTATGAACTGGAATTTCCCCAAAATATGCTGACAGAGATATATTTTTTCTTTTTTTAATTTTTTTCTCTCCTATTTGTATTGCTTATTGCTCCGAGTTTTTTTTTTTTTTTCTTTTCTTTCTTGCTTTTAGTTTTATAATAAAAAATATTTTTGTTATTTGTTTTGATTGAATTTTTTTTCCACTCCTTTTGCACCGACATAGAACTATTACACGTGATATTTTCATTGGTTATTTTGCGCGCTCTCTCTCTCTCTCTCTCTCTCTATATATATATATATATATAGAACCCCCCGTTATTGTCTATTAACTGGTTGTGTGAATTCAATTGTCTCCTCTATTTTTCTTTTCACCTGACATTTCTCCTTTGCCACTCCATCTTTGATCATTTACTGTTGTCTTTGACCTTCCCTTATTTACTGCTTCATCGTTTTACCCCTGCCTCTTTCACTTCTGTTTGGCTAGCTGATATTCCTTATTTGCTAACTGACATTCCTTATTTAAGGCAGTGCTCCCAATATCTCAGGTACTAATGATTTTTGTTCATACGTTTTTAAAATCTGTTATTGATGTTGTGTGTATTAATTTGTTATATTGTCATTGCTTTGTGTCCTTTCCTATACTATTGACAACAATTCTTTCCTTTTCATTGTCAACAAATCTTACTTACCTATGTTTTCACTTTTTTTGTGGTTTTCATTTACTTTGTAGCAGTATATGTAGTTTTTTGTTTTTACTTAAACATATTTTATCCTTAATTGGTTTCAGTCTACGGGAATAATTCTTATAATTAGTTTTTAGCTATTCAATGCCATGAAATTTATTGAGAAACTGTTATGAATGTGTTTCTACTTATTTATCTAGATTTTGATTTTGACTCTATTTTTTTGTTTGCAAATGTTTAAATATCTTTTGTTTTTTCTTCCTTTTACTTACTCTTAACATTTTTAGTTTTTTGGTTGTTTGGCCTCATATTCGTTTACTCAGTGCTCATTATTTTAGGCTGTATCTTTTTCACATATCTTTAGCCGACCTATATTCTGTGTTTAAGACATTGTTCACAGCGTTGCAGGTACTGTTATTAACCTTTACTCATATATTTTTATTATATATTATTGATATCAAATGTATTGATTTTCTTTGCTACTGTTACTTCCTGTTGTTTATTACAGTGCTTAAAAAAAACATGCATTTATTGTTATGATTATTTTTTTTCTGTTTTATTGCTGTATACCTATGATATATTGATTTCTTATTAAATTCTTCTATAGTCACATAGATATATATATGTGCCTTTTTTTTAACACATTTTATCTTTATTTACTTTTGACCCGTGGCAATGATGATTATAGTCGATTTTGGCCTCTTCAGTCCATTTCATGTGTCATCGCCCAGCTAAGAGGACAAACAAAAATATTCTAAACAATATTCAACAAAGAAGAGCATAAATGACTACAGTTGTTTCAAAAATATTTGAAGACACTTAACCTGCAATAACACTACCACAAATACCAACCACCACTACACCAACAGCAAGGTACAACATATCCTGTAATTTAAATCAATTATACATAAAAAAAATAACATTTATTACTTCGAATACACATCTAAATAAAATTTTACCATTTCAACCCCCGCTCAAAAACAACATCAACTCTAGTCTCAATTCACCCAGACATCTAACCCAAAAAAATTTGCTACAAGGTAAAATCTATTTACCAATTTACATTATTTACCAATACAAAAAAGAACATTCATCATTTTAAACAAAAATTTTAACAATCTTTTATTATTTCAGTTTTTAATCAAAAAAAGCGGAGCACTCCAAAAAACACTTAAAGAACCATGTAATATAACTATTTCTAAATAAAAATATTTCAGATTTTCTTAATGATAATTGTTAATTTTTCTCAAAATTTGTTTTGCAGCTAAAAAAATCCTGCAAAAAAAAAAAAAAACAAAAAAAAAAAAAACAAGGACAAGGCGTCAACAACATTGCAAACAACTTTTTACTACAATATTATGTAAATATGTACATATAAATTAAGGGAGAATGAGAGAAATATGTCATGAGATGAATTAAAATTAATAGGCCAATAGTTTATATAAGTTAATAAATAGGTTAAATTACTGTTTTCGTTCATAACTTGTCTGGTTATGAATCATAACTTACAAGTTATTATTCATAATTTATCTGGTTATGAACCATAACTTGACAAGTTTGTCCATAACTTATCTGGTTATGAACCATAACTTGACAAGGCCTATTAATTTCTATAATTAAAAAATAACATATATACTTTCTTAAACTTTTCATATTGGTTTATTTCTTACTATTTTTCATAAATTAACTATGTACTATAAACATTATCACTTCCTTGTATAATATAAAATTATGTAAATATGTATATATAAACTAATTATATACTATAAACATTACCACTTCTTTGTCACTTACCTATATATTATAAAATTATCGTCCGCCGCAATTCGCGGGCATATAGCTCGTTAATTTCGTTACCACATTTTCGTTTAATATTTAAATTTCATAATTGTCGTTGTTTTAGCCTTCTTTTGTCTTTTCAATTAAAGTTTTTAGGTAAAATACCGAAGACATACGTTTTTATCTTTATTATTATTCAAATATCTAAACCACCCGCTAGATTTATAAAATTAAACTCAAAATACCTTCTAAAGTAATTAATTTTTTTAAAAATATCAAAATAATCCTTCCTAATCTCTATTAAATATTATTTTTAATATGATTTACTTAAATTAAATAATTTTTTTAAAACATATTCAAATAAATATTGTAATCAAACAAATGCTTCAATAATTTTTGAGAGTTTTTCATTTTTTAGAATGATTTTATTTAATTTTTTGGTTTAAAAATTTTTTAAATTATATTTAATGATGGTTGGGAAGGATAATCTTGATAGTTAAAAACAATTAATTGTTTCGTAAGGTATTTTGAGTATGATTTTCAAAACGCATTAAAATGTGTAAGGCGAGTATTTTCTTTCGATTGATGAAGAAATACTGCATAGTGATCAAATTTATATACAGTGTGAATTGCTAATTTCTTTTCTTTTGTCCAATTATTTCAAAGTTTCTCTCCAGCCGCCGTACCTTTGGACCGTTGCCTAAACGGGAGCGAACGATTAGGACTTTTCATTTTTCTAAAAAAAAAAAAAAAAAAAAAACCTCTACAGTGAGATTTATTAAAAAAATTCATCAGTAAAATATTTTACGTTTAATTAAATTTTTAACGGTTAAATTTACGTAAATTCATATTAAAAATTTATGTACAGTAAACTGTTTTATTTATAGATTTATCTGTTAAAAAAATAATTTAATAATTAAAATATGATATTATAAAGAATCTACAGTAAAAGAATCAAAAAATAAAAAAAAAATTATATATCTTTTTGTCCTACGCTCCCTCTTTACATCATTCTTTTTTGTTTTCTACAAATTTGGGTCAATTCCCATTCCCATCCTATGCCACCTGACAACTGCAACATTTATAGAAGTTTGACATTCATTTGTTATGCCACCTGACAACCGCAACATTTATAGAAGTTTGACATTCATTTGTTTCTTCTAAAAAATTATGAGAGTTGGAGCAGTGCAGCTCTAACATATGACTGTGGGACTATCAATGCAGTTAATGTTATAAGCTATGTTGGGAATTAATCCAACACCAATTTCAAACAAAACCAGATTCAAGAACACACACAATTTGTTATTGAGGTTCGGCAAAAACAAATCTGTCCACGTCCCCGCGAAGTCCTTAGAGGAATTTGATTTGCACTATTCAATATTCAGGATGATTACATGAGTAGGAAAAAAAAAACTGCAAAAAACTACAATCTTGAACCTAAGTTTTTTCCCGAGAAAAATCAATCAGAAACACCTGAAAAAATTTTACCTTTTCTCTCACCCTTTCTCACTCTAGAAACTTTTTTCTCTCTCTAGATTTTTTCTGTTACAATAATTGATTTTTCTCACACTCTCTCTCTCTCTCTCACTTCTCTCTCTAGATCTTGTCCACGTCAGCTTCCACTATCCTTGGCAATCACTATGGAATGCTCTTGAATGTAACCAAACGACACCCCTTCTATATCAAGTCAAAAAACGACCTATAGTTTCACACTCCAAACATCAACATCAGGAATAAAATATAAGAGCAACTTTTTATTGATATAATACCGTATTTTATGGGAATTGGCTCAACAATCTCCGCCTCAGTTCCCATAAAATAATGTTGTGCAAATCAAACTGCTCCTCTAGATCCCTACTAGATCATGTCTTCTTTTCACCCATTGTCAATGCTTAGCAATTCAAGACAGTGCTTAAACTTGCTAAGTGTTATCAATTTAATACCTATGTCTGCAAGATTTTCTCTATGGGGACGTTTAGTATACAGTAATCTTAAGGATGGGAATGAGAATTTGTAATATTACCATGTTTGGTACAAGAATTATAATTTTTAGATTCTCAGAAAAGTAATTACCATGGGATTCATTTTCCCTCATTTTGAGGTAATTTGAATACCACCCAATATTGTTTGGTACAAGAATTATAATTTTTAGATTATTATTATAATTTTTAAATTATTATTATTATTATAATTATTATTATTATAATTATTATAATTATAATTATAATTATAATTATAATTATTATAAATTATTAGATTTATTAATATTAATAGTATTTTTATTTTTATTTTTATTTTTATTAATAATAATAATATTATTATTATTATTATTACGGATCTTCTTTCATGCGAACAACCAAACACAGTAATGTAATATTCCTGAGAATTTGAAAAAGATTCATGTATGGAACTAAATATAGTAATGTATTATTCCTATGAATCATATTACCCTCCATCATTTTTCTGGGAATATGATTCCTACTGATTCCTGCATACCAAACGCCCCTTATGTTTATTACTCTAAGTGATATATTTTCTCTGATGAAGTGATATTTCACTTCAATGTGTTTTGTCCTGTCAAAGAACACAAGATTTTTACACAGGTGAATTGCACTTTGACTGTCTAAGTATACAGTTGCCTTCTCCTTCAAGAGCTTCAATTCCTTGAGCAATCCCTGAATCCATATGCCTTCTTTTATGGCTTCAGTTGCTGACATATTCTTAGCTTCTGTTGTAGAAAGTGCAACAACAGACTGAAGTTGAGACCATGAAGAAGTAAGACCTTCTGTTGTCCCTATCTCATGCACAATCAGAGTCTACAAAGTCATCTACTGTCACTTGACTTCCTTGCCACTTAAGGATTGAGTTTCCCACTTATATACTTCAATAGCCACTTCATGGCTCTCCAGTGTTCTTTTCCAGGCCTTGACATAAACCTGCTTAAGGTACTAATAGCATACGCCAAGTTAGGACTAGTACAAACCATGGGGTACATGACTGACCCCACTGCACTTTTTCATGTATTTAATCTCTTCATCACTTTTTGGGCACTGTTAAGAAGACAATGCACTTTTTTCAACAATCTCCTCATGTGTGTGTTCATTGAACTCCTCCTCGAATCAAATTTCAAGTAGCCGACACACCCAAAAGGTTAACCTATTAGGTATTAGGTCATTCCATATATATAAATAATTTCACATCTTCATCCACTTTCCATGTGGGACAAAACACACATGCATTTGTATCAACAATCTCTTCTCATGTGTATGTTTACCGAGCTCCTCCTTGAATCAAAGTTTCAAATAGCCTATATATCCAAGCATCACACTCTCAACATGAGCCAACTTGAGCATGGGAAAGAGAGCCGAAACCATGCTAGTCCGTCAAATGCTCCACCATCCACACTTGTAACTGCAACCGAGTGTGATTGCTTGATCCGAACGAACCATCGGCTCTGATACCACTTGTTAGGAAGACACCACATGCGAAACTGACCTAACATGCCAACTTGACTCAAAAGATTAACCTAGTAGATCTGGGTCCTTCCATATATATAAATCATTTCACATTTTCATATACTTTCTATATGAAACACAACACACACATGTGCTTTTCTCAATTACACCGAATTTTATAGCAATACATATTGCAATTGCAATACTTGTAAAATCTTATCTCCCAAAAAAAAAAAAAAAACCACTACAAGAGCAATACATAGGCACATGCAGCTTTAATAACAAAACTGTGACAAAATTTCCGTAAAAGGAAAAAAAAAAAGTTGACAAAAAATGTTCTGGAAGAGTAAGACATGGGTACATCAGCGCACGCCGGCTTTAATATAACATTTTATTGGCAAAATTTGAGTTTAGATAACTCCTTCGTACATGCTTTATGCTTATGCATTACTAAGAAAAGACTAGCAATTCATGCCATGATCAGTAAAATACGCAAGTAAAAGCCAATTTTCTGGTATCGTATTATCTATCAACTTGAGCGGGTTAAAAATATAGAGCGCGTTTAGAACTCATTTTAAAATAATTTTTCTTTTTATATGAAAATGAAAACGTTTTTAATTTCAAATAAAAATTATTTTTAAAAATGTGTTTAATAATTTTATCAAAAAATTATTTTTAATATAAAAAAATTCATTAATATCTCTCTCTTTCTCTGCTCGAGAGAGGAGAAAATGAAAACAAAAAATAAAAAACGATTAAAAATCATTTTTCATTTCTCTCTTATTTTACACTAAACTAAAAAATCGTTTTCATTTCTGTTTTTTATTTTTATTACATCAAACACCGTTTTGAAAACGTTTTTATTTTTTTTTTCCCAAAAAATATGAAAAATAAAAAAAGAATCAATTCCAAACACGGCCTCTGTGCCTATGTTAGCAGAGGAAAAAAAAATGAAAATAAGTAACCAAAAAAAAAAAAGTCTAAGAAATGGCATGTCGTTTTGTGATACAACAAACTACGACATAACTGTTGGAACAAAGAGGATGCCGTTGTTCAACAATATAAAGGAAATTAAAAATGACATCTAGATTCAAACGAGTGTTCCTTTTCCTTACAGTCATATTTTCAATTCCTCGCACCGTTTAAATCCATACGTTTTTCTTTCCTTCTTACTGAGCAAAATGTAAAATCGACATTTCTTTCTCACCTTGTTTTTAACACGTTGTTTCTAATACAAGCGTCAAAGGCAATTCTGTCGCCTTTTGGAAAGCCAAAAACGACATATCGTTCTAAATACAATATTTATACTAGCTGTACATATATCCGATACAATATCCAAAACAACATCTCAAGTGTGTTTTTTCTAAATACAATATCCAATATTTATACTAGTTGTATTAAAGTACAAGTACAAATTTTCATGGCAATAACGATCCAAAAGACCACGCTCTGTAAATGCCTTATTATACTGTACATTACAAAACATACCAATCAGTATAACCATTTTAATTAAATAACCAATTCATTCAAGTACAAACGGTTGAACATTTCAAGATACAATGTCCATTGTTCACTTCCTAATTCTCAACTATGATCTTTCCAGTAGCATGGCCATCAATACTCTTGGCCCAAGCATCTTCAGCCTTGCTCAGCGGATACTTCGAGTCGATAACAGTCTTGAGCTTTCCTTCCTTCACCAAATTAACAAGATTCTCGAGGTTCTCCCTCTTGACAGTCGTTAGAAGTGGCACCAATTGCTTTGAAGAGAAGGTGAGCTTTTTTATGGCAAAAGTCAACAATGCAGATGGACCGGGAGTAATGTCTATAACCTTCCCATTCTTGCTCAGATTAGGCTCAAAAGTCGACCAAGGAATGCCAGTAGCGCAGTGGATAACCGCGTCATATTTTTTGCCAGAAGGGCTCCTCAGAGCAGCCCCGTCTGGTGTCTTGTAGTCAAGAACCTCATCAGCGCCTAAGCTCTTAACAAATTCAATGTTGCGGGCACCACAAGTGGCCGTAACATGTGTGTTCCCAAGCTTCGCCAGTTGAACTGCGTAGTGACCTACACCGCCGGAGGCGGCAGTTATCAAAATGTTTGCCCGTTCCATCGAGCTTAATCCCTGCAGCTTTTGTGAGGGCCTGGTGAGCTGTGAGCCCAGCAATTGGCAAGCCTGCAGCTTCAGCCGCTGAGACTTCAGGTGGCCTTGCAACTGTCATGCTCTCACTAGCCACAACAAATTCAGCTAGTCCGCCTGCATACTGCCATGTATATAACACCGTATCATATATGACTGCCACAAAAGTTATCAGGAATACATACCAAAAAGGAAGTCACAGCCTAAATGATTGTAAGCTGTAAATTGTTTCTTTATAGGCAAATAGTTCCAAGTTTGATATATTAGATTAAATCAAGTGACCAATATATCAACTCTCCTCCTACAGAGGACATGGTTTTATCCAACAGTAAGATCACCTTTCAATACTATAATTTCGATCTACTTGTCAGTAGACACGGTAAGATCTCAAGGACACCAACACTCAGCTAAATTAAATGGCGAATAATTAGGTTGTAACCAGCAGAGAAACATGAGTTCAAATAGTTTCCTGACCACTGTTTTGTGTTATCATATCTAAAATCATGCTTTATTGAGGCACTTACGGCATGGTTAAGCGTAATTAGAACTTTGTCGCCCGCTTTGAAATTCTTGACTCCTTGTCCAACTTCCACTACTTCTCCAGCCACATCAGTACCTGTAACAGTACTAAATGTCATCAGCCCTGACAACAAACACCACTATTCCGCCATTTCCACTTTTCCAAATGAATCACTCGATCCACAGCAAACTAGTTATCAGACCAATCTGCTATTTATTGAAATAAACGCCATATACAAATAGCAAAAGGACCAAATCAATAAAAAAGAATTTACAGTCCATTTGTGTGGTTCAAACCATTTTGCTGTAATGTTTTATCTTACAAAAAATTTGAATTTTTGTTCAAACTTTATATTCAAACCTACCAACCAAATGGGCCATTAAATTCTTTCCTTTCCTAATTTGCTCAACACAAATGTCCAAGAGCTTAAGAGCTAGTTTGGCATTCCTGTGCCTCTTTTAAAAAAATTTGTTATGCTTCTACTTATGCTGAAAGCTGAAATCTTTAACTTATTAAATTTGATTAAATTATAAAACCGTTCTTGATTTGATATAATGTTGATGAGATTTGACGGTACAAACTACAAAACTTATATTTTACCATTTACCGGTATGTTTCTTTTTTGGGTACTATACCGCAGAATTCTCTAAAATATAAACAAAATATAATAATTACCAGGGATGTGAGGGAATTTGCGAGGGTAGAAAGGCCTAACGCCTTTCTGAATTTTCCAATCAAAAGGATTCACAGCTGCTGCATCGAATTTCAGCAAGATTTCATCTTTCTTCGGAGTAGGAACGGGAACTTCAACATGCTGAAATTGAACATGCTAATCATGAGAATACATATAACTCAACTAATCATGTATTCCATGACCTTCACAAAGTTATCCAAGTTCTCTCTCTCTCTCTCTAAATCGAACGCGAAAATATAGAATTGGTGGAGAAACGGAAAGGAAAAGAGAAAATGAAGAGAGTACCTTCAAAGCCTCAGCTCCTCCACCGTAGCCGCTGTACTGAACGGCATGCATAAGCCTGCCAGTGCCAGCCGTGGATGCCATAGGCAATAAATATATTTAGAAAAAAAAAATCCTCCGTGAGAAAGAAAGAAGTGTGGGATTTTGGTGTGGTTTTGTGATTGCCTGAAGATTTCGGTTGTTAGATGCTAGCTCCTTGAGAATTAGATGATGAAACCAGCCATATCATAGGAGATGCACACGAAGAATTTACATCTTATGGGTACGTTAACGAGAGATGTGACTTGACGTAGGACAAGAAATTAGACGATACTAGTGAATGGATCGGGTCAAACATGTCGGCCTGTGGTCCGCATTTTGTGCTCAGCCCAGCCCATGTAAAGGCTCTGTTAGGCGGGACCGAACCTAATCTATGACCAAAGGTTGGTCAGCGTAGACAAATGAGCACACAAGTCTAAATTTTTATTATATACTTTTAATTAATGTTATTTTTAATTAACTAATTATATTAATTAAGGGTAAGAAATAAAAATATAAACTCATATATTTTAAAAAGTAAGTTTAATAATTTTTTCTTTTTTGTTTTTTTTTCTAATATATCTTCTATGAAATGCATGCATTCCAGCCACGCCCCTACAGGGCTTGCCAGGCTAATGGGCCCAAGGTTGGCCTACACTTCCCCTCCTCAGTTTACTCTCTTGGCCCGCATAGGTCCGTTTGTGAGGCCCGATTTGACAACTCTAAACGGACCCAAAGTGTTCATCAACTAAAATGTTAATCGCGTTATAAAAAATTAACCTGAGCACCACTTATTTCATTAAAGTATCAACCCGAACTCGACATATTTATTACATGCGTTGGCACAATTAATTTTACAACATGTTTAGATCATACTAAATGTATATTCAACAAAGTTACTATCTATATGATACAATTATAACATGCTTAACACGTTTATGATCCATTTATCTTTCTTTCGAGGATAAGATATGAAAGTTTTGTCAATAATTTCAAGTTTTATATTTCTTGTGTAAGTAAATCATATAAATTTTTATATTTTATCGTATATATAATTGTATTGTAAATGACACATAATTTAATCGCTATAATTCACATCTCGCGTTTTCATGTTAATCCGGACACATTTATCAATTACATTAATGTGTCAAACAATGCTATAAAATCACGTTAATCGTAACAATACACAATCCCAACATATAAAGTGTTTTTTTCTAAATACAATGTCTAACTGTAGTATCTGTATTAAAGTACAAGTACAAATTTAAATGGCAATAACAATCCAAAACCACGCTCTGTAAATGCCTTATTATACTGTACACAATAAAACGTACCAAGCAGTATAACCATCGTCATTATACAGCCAATTCATTGGAGTACAAACTGTTGAACATTTCAAGATATTATGTCCATCGTTCACTCTCTAATTCTCTATAATGATCTTCCCAGTAGCATGGCCATCAATACTCTTGGCCCAAAGGCGAAGCATCATCAGCCTTGCTCAGCGGATATAAAGTAAAGACGAAGATCTCAACCGTCCGTCTTTTCCCAATACAATGCCGAAATATATAATCCAAAAGCAAAACCACATCTCGAGCTAGATTAAAGTTCAAGTACAAATATTCATTGTAATAACAATCCAAAACCACATACTCTGCAAATGCTTGACGCCTAATTAATACTGTACATTACAAACATTACCTATCAGTATAACCATGTCATTACACAAACTATTGATTCGAGCACAAACCGTTTGCCACTACAAGATATAATGCCCATTGTTCACTCCCTAATTCTCAACAATGATCTTCCCAGTAGCATGGCCATCAATACTCTTGGCCCAAGCATCTTCAGCCTTGCTCAGTGGATGCTTCGAGTCGATCACAGTCTTGAGATTTCCTTCCTTCACTAAATTAACGAGATACTCGAGGTTCTCCCTCTTGGCAATTGTTAGAAGTGGCACCAACTGCTTTGAAGAGAAGGTGAGCTTTTTTGTAACAAAAGTCAAAAATGCAGATGGACTGGGAGTGATGTCTATAACCTTCCCATTCTTACTCAGACTAGGCTCAAAAGTCGACCAAGGAATGCCAGTCGCGCAGTGGATAACCGCGTCATATTTTTTGCCAGAAGGGCTCCTCAGAGCAGCCCCGTCTGGTGTCTTGTAGTCAAGAACCTCATCAGCGCCTAAGCTCTTAACAAATTCAATGTTGCGGACACCACAAGTGGCCGTAACATGTGTGTTCCCGAGCTTCGCTAGTTGAACTGCGTAGTGACCTACACCACCGGAGGCGGCAGTTATCAAAATGTTTGCCTGCTTGCCGGTTCCATCGAGCTTAATCCCTGCAGCTTTTGTGAGGGCCTGGTGAGCTGTGAGCCCAGCAATTGGCAAGCCTGCAGCTTCAGCCGCTGAGACTTCAGGTGGCCTTGCAACTGTCAAGCTCTCACTAGCCACAACAAATTCAGCTAGTCCGCCTCCATACTGCCAATCATGCATATAACACCGTATCATAAATGAATGACGCATATAAGTTATCAGGAATACATACCCATAAGGAAGACACATCCCAAATGATTGTAACTTGTAACTTGTTTCTTTATAGGTAAATAGTTTAGTTTGATATATTAGATTAAATCAAAGTGACCTACATATCAACTCTCCTCCCAGACAAGACATGGTTTTATCCGACAGTAAGATCACCATTTAGTGCTATAATTATGATCTACTTGTCCGTAGTCACAGGAAGATCTCAAGGACACCAATACTTGCTAAACTACATGGCGAATAATCAGGCCTTAAGTAGTAGAAACTAGAAAGAAACACGAGTTCAAATGCTTTCCTGACCACATTCAGAGTTCTGCATTATAAATCTTAAATCATGCTTTATTGAGGCACTTACAGCATGGTTAAGCGTAGTCAGAACTTTGTCACCCACTTTGAAATTCCGGACTCCTTGTCCAACCTCCACTACTTCTCCAGCCACATCAGTACCTGTAACAGTAATAGACCTCATCAGCCCACAGAGCAAACACAACTCTTCAACTGGAAACAGTTTCCAAATTATATCACTCGATGTCTAAGCTAACTATTTATTCAACCACTCTATTTATTGATAGAGGCGTTATATATTGAATCCTGAATTTTTATTTTTTTTTCCTTATATACCCATAAATCCTCCGAACCATTTGTGAGCACAAGTTAGAAACTAGAGCCCTCCGCCAAATCCTACAATCGTTGGAAGGTATGAAACTATGACATTTTTCATGAAGGTGCCCATGAGGTGGTTTAAACCCCAAACCTTGTGCGGAATATTTTCTGAATCTTGATTAGCTAAATGACCCAATCAAATGACAAAGAGGCTTAAAGGTCAGTTTGGCAGTTTTTGCCTCTTTACAAATTTTTTATTCTGCTTATACTTATGCTACAAGCCAAAAATTTTTGGCCAAAAAATTGCTATGAAAAGTAGTTAGATTCTATATTAATCAACCTTAAAAATTGTCTAAACCAAACAATTACTAATATGCCACTTGTTACTGAAATTCTCTTATAAACACTTCTAGGAATTGCAACCGCTACTCCAAACCAACTTTTAAAGAAATGATTGGTGTAAAATACAAGAAATATTCTCTGGATTTTCATTAAATTTTATTACACTGTAATACTTTTCCATAATTTGATAATTGAGGATACAAAACTGTGTATTACGGACCGGTATGATTTTTTCATAATTTACTCTAGAATTCTCCAAAATATAAATTAACAAACATTTCTTCTTAATAAGAAAACTTCCTTTTACCAGGGATGTGAGGGAATTTGCGAGGGTAGAAGAGGGGCCTAAGAAAGCCTTTCTGAATTTTCCAATCAACAGGATTCAGAGCAGCCGCTTCGAATTTCAGCAAGATCTCGTCTTTCTTCGGAATAGGAACAGGAACTTCAACATGCTGAAATATTGAACAAACTGATCATGGGTATACACATTAATAACTAAACGATCTTCAAAGCATGTATTCCATGGCCGATTCAAAACCTTCATAAATCGTTCCAAATTCTCTCTCTCTCTCTCTCTAAGATCGAACGGAAATTTACAGAATTGGTATGCAGAATTGGTAGAGACAGCGAAAGGAAAAGAGAAAATGAAGAGAGTACCTTCAAAGCCTCGGCTCCTCCGCCATAGCCGTTGTACTGAACAGCGTGCATAAGCCTGCCGGTGCCTGCCGTGGACGCCATGGGCAAAACTATGTTGGAGGAAAGGCGTCGGATTTTGGTGTCGTTTTGTGATTGTTCTGGATGTCGGTTGGTAGATTACTAGATTAGATAACAGAGAGATCCTCGAGAAGTAGACGACGAAAAAGGCTATATAATAGGAGATAGACATGAAGAATCTAACCATTTTTATAGGTGAAGTTCACGAGGGATGAGACGCGACGTCGTTCTAGGGTGAGAAATGACGATACGCAAAGTGTTCATATTTATTAGTCGTATATAATATTAAAAAAAAGCCATTAATTCGTACATATGACCCATCATTGAACAGTGTCGGAAAATATCAATCCCAAGTCCCGATACACATTCGTTATATGGGTCGTCACGAGTGACGGCCAACCTATATATAATAAATACGAGCATGTATTCTGCGGGTGAAATATAATATTTTATTATATAATAGTTATATTTAAAATATATTCATATATATATATATATATTATACAGTATTATATTATATGATAGATATAAAATTTATATAAATATGTTTACATATATATAGTTTTATTATTTATAATATATATACAGATTATATAAAATAAAATACAATATTATTATGTTTTTTGAGCGTTTTATTTTTTTCAACTGTAAATATAAAAATAAAAAAAATATTTGTAAATATAAGTGTTAAAAAAATAAAAATATTTAAATTCTATAATATGAACTAAATATTATTTGCGGAATAAAGATCTTTTGTATATACATATTTACATATATATATATATACATATACAAACACATATACAGTATAAAACAATGTTGTTGTTTCAGTCCTTATTGATTTTTTTTTTTAAAAAGCAAGATAAGAATGTTAAAAAAACAAAAATTAATGAATATAATTTTTAAAGAAATTGACAAACTTTTATCATACATAGTGTAAATTAAATGATATAGAAAAAAAGATATTACTTTGTCTTTATACGTTTTTTAAAATGTTTTGTTGCCTTTGATTCAGAGTTGATATTGTAGAATATTATTTAGATATGTATTTAAAATAGTAAAAAAAAATGTATATTTAACATGTTTTATCTTATGCTTTATCTTTTTATGATTGG